>NW_028324307.1:8252500-8552500 GCF_058129835.1 Hydra viridissima | reverse complement strand
TAAAATTTCAACGTTGGAATTTTACTGCTATCGTTATTTTTTTACTGACTTTTTTAATATACAGTTTCTGGCGTTTATTTTTTTGGCGTTTTCAAAATGTACAAAAATATTAACTTTCATGATATCAGGAAATACTTGAATGTGTAAATGAGAGAGGAAAAAAGGCAAACTTTAAAAGGTAATGTAAAAACTTTGCAATTATAGACAACAAATTGATGTATTGCAAAAAAAATATTGGCATGGTAAGAAAAACTTTTTAACTAATTCAAAATTTCAAAAAGTATTTTAACATTTAAAACATTTTTTAGTTCTAATTATTGTTTTTATTTAAATGTGTAAAAACAAACTTTTGTTTCTTGAAGTTGATTGTGGTAATAGATCGAGAAGAGCAACTAAACATAGTTAAAGAAGTTCATGAGGGTCTTGGAACTTCAGAGAAAGCTGTTGCATTAGCCGGTCACCTTGGTATTAATACTGTTAGAAAGCAAATATCTTCAAGATTTTTTTGGTATTCAATAGTGGAGGATATCACAGAGCATATAAATCAATGTGAGCGATGCCAGAAAACCTCCAACAGAAATCTTAAAGTATCTCCTGCTTTAAAACCTGTTAAAGTGGAACAACAAGTAATGAAGCAAGTTGGTGTGGATTTAATTCAATTACCTGAATCGAATGGATTCAAATTTGTGATTGTTCTTATTGATTATTTTTCTAAATGGACTGAAGCTGAACCTCTAAGAAACAAAACAGCAGTATCAGTAGCATCCTTTCTCTATAAGGTTATATGCAGACATGGTTGTTTTAAAATACAAATCAATGACCAAGGTCGGGAGTTTGTAAACTCTGTATCAATTGCATTACATGACATGACAGGTACTCAGCAGCATGTTACCTCGGCATACCATCCACAAGCCAATGGCCTTGTAGAGAGACAGAACCAAACAATTAAGAAAGCAATCATTAAGGTCTTAAATGAAAATGTTCAAAATTGGGTGTCAGTTTTAGATGGAATCCTTTTTGCTCTACGTGTTAAAGTGCATGATTCAATGGGGTACTCACCATTTTTCCTTATGTATAACCGACAACCCTGCCTTCCAATCGATGTAAAATACATAGATAGACTCAATGATGATGAATATAATCCTGTATATGATAAAGAGGTTTTACAAAAAGCTTTAGAAATGAAAAGAGGAATTGAAGAAAAAGCCATGAAAAATATTGTTTGTTCACAAAAGAAACAAAAAATTGACTATGACAGAAAGCATGCAACAGCACCAAAGTATTGTGTTGGTCAGAAAGTACTTTTAAGAAATCTTAAAAGAGATGATAGGAAAGGTGCAAAAATGACTTTCTCGTGGCTGGGTCCATATGAGATTCTTGATATTTTATCAAATTCTACATGCTTATTAAGGAACAGTAAAGGGGATAACACATTGCAAAAAAAATATTCTCTACATCATCTTCGTTTTTGCTGTCAGGTTCTGAATGTCAACATGTATGTGTTCGCGATCTGGTTGTGAAACACATGACAACAGAACCCTGCTCCAGTCTCTTATCAGGATATTTAGGTGATGACGTGGAAAGTTATCTCGCCAAAAGTGACATGGCCGCAGATGGTATATGGGCTACAGATGTAGAGATTCTTGGTACTGCAAATCTTATTGGAATTGATATAGCGGTGTGGTCATTCACAGGACAAAAACTAACATGGCTAAAATATCCAGCTTCCACTAAACTTGATCAACTAACATCTCATACTATTCTTTTAGAAAATAAAAACAATAATCATTTTAATGTTGTTTTGTCACTAAAGACTTTAAAGTGAGAAAAATTTATACTGAAATAAAATGTTGTTGGTTCCACTTGTTTTTCATGTTATTTTAGAAGTATATACAGTCCTATTGGAAGTATATCTGAACCCATTCGTCAGATATATACGTCAATAATTTATGGCCTTCAGTTATTGGTAAACTTATTTGATATATGTTCCTAAATGTAAAATCTTCTAATGCTAAGAATAAGGGAAAATGCATAACTTTACATAAAAAAGTGAATCAAAATCTAGCCTGGAAAGTAAACTATCATTTAATGTATGCATTAAATAATAAAAGTTTCATTAAAAGAAAAATTGAAGTACCCTTAGTTTTATAAAACATGTATATTTTTACCCGCCCCTCCCAAAAACTTTAACATCTCTTCTTTTCTTGATGACAGTAAAAAAATAACGAGCGCAGTAAATTTTTAACATTAAAATTTTACTGCGCAGTAAATTTTTAACGCTAAAATTTTACTGCGCAGTAAATTTTTAACGTTAAAATTTTACTGCGCAGTAAAATTATAGCGTTAAAAAATTTACTGCGCAGTAAAATTTCAACGGAGTAAAATATTAACATGACACCGGCAATTGATTACGGCCCAATGTCAAAACGGCCAATGGCCCAGCATCGCTAACCAGCACTGGCCCGGGATCATTTTCCAGCATTGGTCCGTGATCGTATGCCAGCACTGACTCGTTACTCTTAAACAATATACATACACTAGCACGGTATTATTAGCCATTTTTGAAGAAAACGTGATATCGCACAAAAAACAATTACAAAAATAAATATTTTTTGAAATTTATTCCGATTCAAATTGACAAAATAATTTTAATTGTACAGATATTAATAGATTGAAATAGTACTATTTATTCAACGAATTTTTTCGTTCTTCCCGAGGTTTTAGTCCATCATTTCGATCTCCTGAATGCTAAAAATACTCTTCGGCCAACGCTCAACCACTTCGCTTGATGCTCCCAAGTTTAAATGATTTTTTATTTATAGCACCTGAACATAAAATTTAACTTTAATGCATGATTTCATTGTGTATATATATATATATATATATATATATATATATATATATATATATATATATATATATATATATATATATATATATATATATATATATATATGATTTGAATGTTGACATCTTGTATAAGAGTGTATGTAATGTTAATAAAAAACATCAAATAATACGAATTCTCTAAATACAAATATTAATTTATTATGAGAAATTTTCGCTGGATTATGGTTACCAGCATCATCAGCTCGTAAAATTATTTTAAATTACAAAAAACGGTTAAAATTAACTGACGTCAGCAGTTGAATGGCTTCTTTCTTTTTTTATATCCTTACGTAAAAACGTAAAAAATGGTGTCCAAAATTTAGTTTTAATAAATTGCCCATTATCCAGATTAATCCCGCCATTTAGAGGGGAACACTGGTGCCTCTGTATCTCAAGAGCCTCACGGACCTTCCGATCAAATTTTTTTGTCTCTACTTTAAGAGTTTTAGTTCTCTCCCAATTAATTTCTTCTGAACATGATTTATCATGTGTGGCTATTGCAGACTGATGATACTTGCCCTCATTTAAGAATTTTTGATGTTGTTGGGTTCGAGTTCTAATTTGTAATTTCGTTTCGCCAACGTATTTCTTTAAACAGTTACATTCAATTAAGTAAGTTCCAGGTTGGCTATTGCGTGGTAATTTAGATTTGTTTTTACACGTTAGCAGTGATCTTAAATTGGGATTCGATTTAAAAACTACCCTATATCCAACTTTTCTAAATATTTTTCTTAATTTTGGGGAGAGTGATGGTATCCACGGTAATGAAACTGTATGGAGGGTGTCACACTCGGATTGATATTTGTTTTTATTTATAGACCGATTTTTTCTAATTTGGTTTGCAATACTTACCAGTTGACTTTTGTCGTAACCATTTTCGTTGAACATTTGAATTAGAAAATTTATCTCGTTTTGTAAATGTAAATCACTGCATATGGAGTAAGCTCTGTGAACGTAACCTTTAAATATTGCGCCTAAAATTTTGGGGTCGTGATTTGAGGGAGGTTTAATTTGAATATTCGTAATGGCTTCTTTTCTGTAAACTTTAAACTCGTAATTACCATTAGTGTTATTTATTACCGTTACATCGAGAAAGTTTAAAGTTTTATTTTCGCTTTCAATTTCAATTGTGTATTGTATTGCATGGTGTTGTTTATTCAAAATAAGTTGGAATTGCTCTGCCTCCTGAATTTTTGAAAATCTAGCATGACTATCGTCAACATATCTTAGATAGGATTTTAAATCAAGAGAAGGGTTTAATGTTTTTGCAATATTAAAAGCATTTTCTTCGTGGTATTGTAGAAAAGATTCCGCCAGTATGACCATGAACGAAAGGCCAATAGGACCGGAATTCTCCAACTCATGAATTTCTTCGTTCCACAAGAAATAACATCGATGTAAACAAAGATAAATTTTGGACACCATTTTTTACGTTTTTACTAAGCATGGAATTCTCGAAACTATTTTTGTTTCGATACGTTACGAAACGAGACTCGTAACGGAACTCTTCTCGAAATGTTTTTGAGTTACGAGAGTAAAGTTTTTAAACTTTCGAGAAATTTATTTCGATCGGGTCCCGGTTGTTACGAGAATCATTACGAGAACGGTTTCGAGTTTCTCGTAATGATTCTCGTAACAACCGAAACTCATTTTTCCCAAATTTTCATTTTCTCATTACGAGAATTATTTGTGTTTCGGGATATTTCGGGATATTTCGAGTTATTTCGAGTTCCAGAAATGATTTGCAAAAAATTTGATTAACCAGTTAATCAGTTGAAGTACGCATTTTTAGGACATTTGACGAGCGCGACAGCTGAATTTTGTTTTCTTTTTTTAAAAAACACAATTAAAGGTTGAAAATATCAATTTAAAGTCTTTTATTATATTACTTATCAAGACTAGGGTTAGGACTATTGTAATTGTAATTGTAAAAATTAAATACAATTACACATTACAATACAATAAAATTGTATCGTAATATTACAGAAGATTAATTCTTCTGCGGCTGAAAATTCAGCCACTTATAGACTAAAAATTGCTTCTGCGGCTGAAAATTAACGCATGCGCAAGTATTCATATTAATTTACTTCATTTTCTTAACTTAAATATCATTGTGAGATATCTTTTAGGAATTTGAAGAGAATTTGAAGATAATTTAAAAAATACAATGAGCGACCTATCGATTGGAAAATCTTTTGAGAATTTAGTTTTTTTTTGATGTTATCATTTATTTGTCATCTCGATGTAACTTTGCGCATGCGTTAATTTTCAGCCGCAGAAGCAATTTTTAGTCTATAAGTGGCTGAATTTTCAGCCGCAGAAGACTCAAGCATTACAGAAACAATAACAAAATTTTACTTTAGTAATGTATTGTTGTGATGAAAAACAATTACAATAAGTATTGTATTGTTTTTCTTCTAACAATACAATAAAATTCGAGAACTATTGTATTGTTTTAATGAAATAAAATTACAATAACTATTGTATTGTTTTAATGAAAACAATTACAATAACTATTGTAGTGTATTACTTTACATTAAAGTAGAAAAGCTAACGTATTTTAACGTATTTATATTCATCTCTTAACGTATTTATATTCATCAGTTTTTTGTTAATTTTTTAAAAAGTAAATGTACTATGTATAATTTAAATAATGTATTTTTTTTAAATTTTATTAGACTGTTTCAATGGTCGAGCGGTCTGAGGCATATGTCCCGTTATTAGAAAGTCGTGAGTTCGATCCCGAACAATCTATGACGTTTCGCGATTTGACTATTTCTTTAACTTCATCACTTCTTCAAACTACGTCACATTGCAAAAGCAAACCATCCTCAAAGCAAATTATGACCATTGAAAATTTTTTATTAATATTTTTTTCATTTTCTCGATATGTATCGAAATTCAGCTGTTGCGCTCGTCAAATGTCCTAAAAATGCGTCCTTCAACTGATTAACTGGTTAATCAAATTTTTTGCAAATCATTTTGGGAACTCGAAATAACTCGAAATATCCCGAAATATCCCGAAACACAAATAATTCTCGTAATGAGAAAATGAAAATTTGGGAAAAATGAGTTTCGGTTGTTACGAGAATCATTACGAGAAACTCGAAACCGTTCTCGTAATGATTCTCGTAACAACCGGGAATTTCCCGTAACGTAACCGAAATGTTACGAGAAATTAGTTGATTTTTCGAAATCGCTCTCGTAACTGATCGAAACCTCTCGTATCGTAACGTAACAATTTTCTCGATTGATTTTTCCCGAAACGTTTCGAGAATCCCTAGCTTAGTTTTTACGTAAGGATATAAAAAAAGAAAGAAGCCATTCAACTGCTGACGTCAGTTAATTTTAACCGTTTTTTGTAATTTAAAATAATTTTACGAGCTGATGATGCTGATAACCATAATCCAGCGAAAATTTCTCATAATAAATTAATATTTGTATTTAGAGAATTCGTATTATTTGATGTTTTTTATTAACATATATATATATATATATATATATATATATATATATATATATATATATATATATATATATATATATATATATATATATATATATATATATATATACAGCGGTGGCCAAAAATTAAAGACCACTCATTTTTTTTTCAAAATTTATTTTTAACCTTAGTATAATTTTATTTTGGAAAAAAGAAAAACATTTTTAGAAAGAATTTTTATTGTATTTTATATTTATTATAAAAGAATTTATAATTTTTTTACAAAATAATGTTAAAAAATTAAAAAACTGACTAGTAAAAAATATAAATGGGAAAAAAAATTGGACAAAATTTTAAGACCATTTTCAAAAATATTACAAAAAGCAGTAAAAAAATAATTTAGAAACGTGTTGTTCCTCCATTTGTTTTCAAGCACTCTTGTACTCGTTCTGGCATTGAATTCATTAAAGTTTTGATTACTTCATCAGGCACATTTTTCAAATGATGAGAGATAGAAGATTTCAAATCTTCCAAATTGTAAAGTTGTTCTTTACCAAGCTTTTGATCAAGCCATGACCATAAATTCTCTATTGGATTCAAGTCTGGACTATTGGCAGGCCATGGAAGCACTTGAATTTTATTAGAATTGAACCAATCGCTAACAACATGCGCTTTATGACACGACGCATTATCTTGCTGGAAAATAAATCCATCTTGCAACTGCCATAAATCAATGCTAGGAATAAGCGAGTTTTCCAAAATTTCGATGTACCTTTCTTTGTTGAGTCTACCATCGAATAAATGAAAAACGCCAACTCCATAGGCACTCATACAGGCCCAAATGCCTATTGAACCACTGCCTTGTTTTGTTCGTTTCAAAATGCATGATTCATCGAACCGTTCGCTTGGAAGTCTACGCAACATTACGCGACCTTTTCTGTTGTCTACCTCAACGTTCATTTCATCACTAAAGACCACACGGCTCCACTGATCTGTTGACCAATTTTTATGTAGTTTGCACCACTCTTTCCTGGCAAATTTTTGTTTTTTATTTAAGCGTGGTTTTTTTGCAGCAGCACGCCATAAATAATTTAAATTGTGGAGGACCCTTCGCACAGTTCTAGGGCTTGCTTTCAGACCATTTGACAGTGTCCATTTCGTAGACAAGTCTGTAGATGATGCTCGTCTGTTTTCTTTCATTAATCTCACTAACGAGCGAACATCACGGTCATTTGAAATTTTATTGCGTCCAGTCCTATGACGATCATTAATTGACTGGGTCTCTTTGTATCGTTGAATTATGTTAATAATGCAAGAGTGAGACCTTCCGAGCTTTTCTGCTATTTGTCTGATGCTATAGCCTTCTTCTTTTAATACAAGAGCCGCGTATCTGTCTTTTTCTTCGATCTTTGCACGCATTTTTGCAATATTTTTATATCCTTATTGCAATTCAAAAAATAAATGTTTATTTGATATCGAAACTCAGGTTTCCACATTTTATTTTATAGCCAACGTAGTAAGCAATTAAGACAGTTAAAAAAAAATAATGGATTATTATTTTTAATAAGTGCAAATTAAAGATTTGAAAGTGGTCGTTAAATTTTGTCCAACTTATTTAAAGAAGATTTATAAGTACTCATCAGTTTTTTAATAAGTTAAACGCTATTTAATTAAAATTAGATTAAAAAAATTATACCACTTTAATCCGTATGTTTTAATTAACAAGATATTAAAAAAAAAAATTTAATATGTCAATTAGAATCTTCTTAATTTTAATTGAAAGATTTTTGGTTTGTTTCATTTTCTTAAGTCTGGTCCGTGTCAACATCACGGAAGTTTTTTAATAATTAAAGGAAGTATCCAGAAGTTTCCAGAAGCTTCCAGAAGTTTCCAGAAAAAGCATCTGGAAGCATCCAGTAGCATCAAGAAATATTTATTATTTTTATGACTTCAAGTGCAAAAATAGCTCCCGACAGTCTTGGATTGGAACTAAGAAAGAAAATTATTGGCGATTACGTAAGTGGAATGTCAAAAAAAAGCATTTGTGATAAATATCGCGTGAAAAAATGGACAGTATCAAGACTATGTTCCAAATATCGTTCTACGGGGAAGTTGGCAGCAGATAACAAAGGTGGAAGACCGCGTTCCACCACTTCTAGAGAGGATTCTATGATCGTCAGATCCATCAAGAAGGATCCCTGGATATCATCAGTTGAGATACAAAAGCAATTAGAGCTGCCTGTATCGGACCCAACAATCAGACGACGTGCTGTTGAAGCCGGATTGTTTTCTCGACGCCCTGCAAAGAAACCGCTGTTTTCACTAAAAAACCAGAAGAAAAGACTCCTGTTTGCTACATCTCATATTGACTGGAATGTGCAGAAATGGTGAACTGTCCTGTTCAGTGATGAATCGAAGTTCAACATCATTGGGAGCGATGGCATTTGCCGTGTACGTCGACCGGCCGGAAAAAGCCTCGATTTACGTTACTGCCATAAGGCCGTGAAGCATGGTGGAGGCAATGTAATGGTCTGGGGGTGTTTTTCTGCTAACGGACTAGGTCCAATACATCGAAACGATGGAATAATGGACCGTTTCATGAATAAAAAATATCCTGAAAGATGCTATGTTACCTCATGCTGAATGGAATATGCCAATAAAATGGGTTTTTCAGCAAGACAACGATCCGAAACACACTGCAAAAGTAGTCAAGCAGTGGTTTCAAGACAACCACCTATCGGTGATGGATTGGCTGCCTCAATCTCCGGATCTCAACCCTATCGAGAACCTGTGGGAGATGGTCAACCGCAGAATTAATTGTGAAGGTGTTCGTAATAAGGATCAAATGTTTGAACAAATCCAAAAGGCCTGGGCAGCGATTCCACAAAGTTTCATTGATCACCTGATCGAACCTATGCCTCGAAGATACAAGGCTGAGATCAACAACAAAGGATTCGCCACGAAATATTGATAGCGAAAAACAGCTTGGTCAACATTTTATCGAGTTGCACTTGTTTTGTCCAGAAGGAAGTAAACTTTTTTTAATACTTTTGATTGATTTATTAATTTTCGTGTACAAATAATGAACTTTGTGATGATCAAAATTTGAAGAACTTTGTCTCTAAACAGTTACATAGTTATTTCTCTAAATTGAAAAAATGCAGCACTTTTATATAAAGAAACTAAATTAGCATTATTTGGTTGCAAATGTTTTGTCCAATACTGTATGTATATATGTGTGTATGTATGTGTGTGTGTGTGTGCGTGTGTGTGTGTGTGTGTGTGTGTGTGTGTGTGTGTGTGTGTGTGTGTGTGTGTGTGTGTGTGTGTGTGTGTGTGTGTGTGTGTGTGTGTGTGTGTGTGAAAAATCAAAAAAAAAACGAAATCAAAAGCATTTTATTAAACATTTATGGGAATCACTTCTATGCCAATTACATTTACTAAATGTAATTTCTCCAATTGGCAGCTATTGAATGCATAAATATAGACAATGTTGTTATAAAATTGTTATTATTAGTATAAAAAATTACTCAAGACACGAGTAAAATTAGCCTAAATAAGTTAAATATTTCAATTACCACCTCATATAAAACTATGTATGAAATAAGCATATTAATTTTGTTAGTAATAATGTAAGAAAATAGACTTAGTACAGATTTCAAAAAATTAAATTATAACAAGTTAAGCAAAGGAGAAACAAAAAACCATCATCAACTTTTAACAATAGATACTTGAGAAATCTGTCATCTAAAATTGCAATGTGTTTAACTTTATCTAAGTGTAATACTAAATGTGATTCTTAACAGACCTAAATCACACAGGTTTTTTAAATTTAAAACCTTGCAAAAGGCACAAAACTGGCTAACATTGTTATCTGAAAATATATTAACTACAGTTCCAAAAACTGAATCATTTTTATCTACAACTTTTTCACTTATAGCAGGAAAATTGTCTTTTGTAGATATGTATGAGGGGGTAACAGTTATCTCACCAAATGAGTTTTGTAGATTAAATATTTCACAACAGGTATCTTCATTAAATATTTGTTGAAAGCTTTTTAAAATAACTCTAACTATGTATGTAACAGGAACAATACATTGTCCCAAAGTTAAGATAGAAAAATATATAAACATTTAATTTGGATGGCTCACTCTTATATTTCATTGCTAAAATGAGAAAAGTGACAATTGACAAAGTTATTTCATGGTTATAATGTAAATGACAACAGATTACAACCAAGGTCACTTAAAATGAGTTTAAAACTAACTTAATTTAAATAAGATTATTTTAATGACAAGTAATAATAAAGGAGCATATAATAATAAAAACAAAGATAAATTAATAACAGCAAAAACAACAACAAAAATAAAGATAATAACAATATATATATTGTTATTATTTTTTCTTTGTTGTTGTTTTCTTTGTTGCTATTATTTTGTTATATATATATATATTTAATATATGAACTTCAATAAATACGAATTCTCTCAATACTAATTTTTTATTTTATCTAAGAAATTTTCGCTAGATTATTGATACTAGCATCTTCAGCTTTAATTACAAATATTATTAAATTAAATTACAAACAAACATTAACGGTAATGTCACTTTTTAATGGCTTCTTTAAACTTCGCTTTAGTTGGGCTTCTTTAATATTTCGTAGGTATAAAAAGTATGGCGTCCAGAATTGCGTTTTTACATATTGACCGTCATCTAAATTCATACCTCCATTTTTAGGTCCGCATTTGTTGAACTGAATTTCGATTGCCTCTCGAACTTTTCTTTCAAATTTTTTGGGTTCTACTTTTAGCGTCTTTACTTGATCCCATTTTATATTACCTGAACATTTAATTTTATGATGGCCAATTGCATATTGTTCTAATTTTTCTTCAAAAACATTTTTTTGGTGTTGTTTTGTTCTTGTTGCTATTTTCATTTTTGTTTCACCGATGTATTTTTGTTTACACTCGCATTCTATTAGGTATACTCCGGGATGGCTATTTGATGGTAGTTTTGTTTTGTTGCGCGAAGTTAGTAAAGATTTAAGATTTGCACTGGATTTAAAGACTGCCCTGTAACCTGCTTTCCTAAAGATTTTTCGAAGTTTTGGTGATAATACTGGGATCCACGGTAGTGATATAGTTGGCATAGTTGCTTTGTTGTTAGATAAAAATATTTCATTATTTGAGTGTCGTTTTTTTATAACAATATTTGCAAGGTCTTGTAATTTCTTCTTTTCGTATCCATTTTCAGCAAACACATTTATTAGGAAATCGATTTCTTTATTTAAAAATTTTTCAGAGCAAATTGATAAAGCTCTATGAATAAATCCTTTAAATATTCCTTCCAAGATTTTTGGATCGTGGTTTGAATTGGGCTTAACCTGAATATTTGTTATTGCTTTTTTTCGATGTATGTTAAAATCATATTTACCTTTTTGATTATTCGTTATTTGGATGTCTAAAAAATTTAATCTTTTATTTTCATCTTCCAATTCAATTGTGTATTTGATGGCATGATGTTGACTGTTTAATATTTGTTGAAAACGGATGGCATTATCTTTATTTGTAAATCTTGCGTGGCTATCATCTACGTACCTGAAAAACGATTTTATTTCTAACGGTGGATTAGAATGAAGCGCAATATTGATTGCTTTATTTTCAAAAAATTGCAGGAAACCTTCCGCAAGTACTACCATGAGTGAAAGTCCTATTGGACCTGAATCTGCAAGTTCATGAATTTCTTCATTCCATAAAAAATAACATTTATATAAACACAGTTCTATTAGTGATTTTATTTCTGAAACGCTTAGTTTTGTTAGTTTATTTAAATTTGAGAAGTGCTCTAACATATCAAGAAGAATTTTTGTAGCCTCTCCCAGAGGAATTGATGGATATAAATTGACAACGTCATAAGATACTTGTATTTCATCATTTGATATATTCCAAAGTTTAGCTGTTTTTACAAAAGTTGACGAATTTTTTAACTTTGTTATGTTTTTATCTAAGATTGGTAAAAATATATTTACTAGATATTGTGATATTCCATAACTTGGTGTCCCGATGGTTGAAACTACTAATCGCATAGGGTATGATTTTTCCGGTTTGTGCGCTTTAATTACACCATACATACGTGGCGGTACTGGGTCGCTTGGGTAAAGACTTTCATATTCTTTTTTGGTAAATTGCCCTTTTTTATTCAATTTTGATAGGTAAGTTCTAATTTTAGTAGCAAATGAAATGGTAGGGTCCTCTTTAATTATCTTTGTTTTGCCAATCTCTTGACGAATTTTGTCAATGGCTTTGTTGTGTTCTATTCTAACAAAGCCTGCTCCTTTATCAAAAGAGTATATATCAATGTTTCTGTCCTCTTTTATTTGTTTTAATGCTTCCCTCTGTTTATAATTTAAGTTATTGTTTTTTTGCGGTTTAAGCATTTTAAGTTGCCTCAACACGTTTCTGCGTAAGTCTTGTGAACTCTCAATTTTGTTGCAATACTCTAGTTTTAACGCAGTGGATTCTGTTATTGAAATAATGTCTAAATAGGGTATATTTTGTATAGTTGGAACAAATTTTGGTCCTAGTTCTAAAAGATTCCTGTGGTTTTCAGGTATTTCCGTTTCACATAGGTTTAATACAACATCTTTAAGAATTGAAGGAGTCTCAGCTTTTTCTTTTAAATTTATATTTTTCAAGATATTAAATTTTTTGATCAGACGATATTTAGATTTAACAAACATTTTTTCTCGGGATTTTTCGGTAACATTTTCGACAGATTCATAATCATCTTGAGTTAATTTTTTATATAAATAGTTTTGGATATCTTTTACAAATTTTATATGATTAAAATAACGAGTTCTAGAATCGTTTTTGATGCATATTAGTAATTCAAAACGGTACCTTTTAGTTATGTCAATTCCTCTTTTGTTATTTATTGGACATACAACTCGAAGCGATTTTGGTATTAATTTATGTTTTACACACTTTTGAAGAAAGATATATTGATTCTTCGATTTTGCCATATTTGTTTTTGCTTGTTGTAATTTTTTTGTTTCTTTATAAAGTTCAGCTCCGTATTTAGCTGTGAAATAAATTTTAAATGACGACATCTTGTATGAGAGTTGAATAAATTTAATATATTAAAAAAATTACAACAAGCAAAAACAAATATGGCAAAATCGAAGAATCAATATATCTTTCTTCAAAAGTGTGTAAAACATAAATTAATACCAAAATCGCTTCGAGTTGTATGTCCAATAAATAACAAAAGAGGAAGAGACATAACTAAAAGGTACCGTTTTGAATTACTAATATGCATCAAAAACGATTCTAGAACTCGTTATTTTAATCATATAAAATTTGTAAAAGATATCCAAAACTATTTATATAAAAAATTAACTCAAGATGATTATGAATCTGTCGAAAATGTTACCGAAAAATCCCGAGAAAAAATGTTTGTTAAATCTAAATATCGTCTGATCAAAAAATTTAATATCTTGAAAAATATAAATTTAAAAGAAAAAGCTGAGACTCCTTCAATTCTTAAAGATGTTGTATTAAACCTATGTGAAACGGAAATACCTGAAAACCACAGGAATCTTTTAGAACTAGGACCAAAATTTGTTCCAACTATACAAAATATACCCTATTTAGACATTATTTCAATAACAGAATTAGGGATTGCAATCCCGGAGGTCTTATTCATTCCCGGGATTTCGGGATTGAAAAACATCAATCCCGGGATCCCGGGATTAATCCCGGGATTGAAAAGCAGATACAACATCTATACAGTATTAAGTAGAATAAAAACAGTACGTTTAACTAAAAATATATTTATTAAATGAATTTAACTAACATGTTAATTAAATTTCACATGTTAATAAATGTTAAAAAATTATGTTAGAAATAAGGAGATATGTTATGTTTTTTGTGCTTTGAAATGCGACTTCAGGAAACATAACGCATCCAAAGTTTCATCGCCCAAACGGTTACGAATTTTTGTATTGAACAGGCCAGCGGAAGAAAATGCCCGCTCAGCCTCAACACTTGTTGGTTTCACGGTCATTAGAAAAGAATAAACTCTTTCTAAATAATCGCCTCGTGTACCCCCATTTTCAAATAGTGTCATTTCTTTTTGAATTTTTGATGACAATCCTTCATGTCTAATTGGATGTATTGGTGATTGTCCTTTTTTAATAACACGATCAAGTTCCTCTTCAATACTTAAAATATTTCTTTCAGACTCAGGTGCCATTTCAGGTTCCTCAATCAAATCCAGCATGTCAGACTCAACTGATGCTCTTACTAGAGCAGGATTGGAAGCATTTAATCTTTCCAGCAATTCTGCCAAAAGTTTTCGACATTTAAATGAAGAAGGCACTGTTATTATTTCTTCATCGAGGCTTCGACCGTTATGCAGGTATTGCAGAAGTCCACTCATATCAGTTCGGCGTTCATGCATGCGAGCCATTAAAGCTCTACGCATTTCTTTGCTTGTATTATTGTCAGCATCTTTTAATTTTGTAAGCATGAAATTAATAGCAATATCAGCTGTAAATAGGTTAGAATCTCGACGACATATTGCTTCAACCGTTGCTTTAATGGGAACTAAAGTTGTAATAATCTCTGATAATATTGTCACTTCATCATATGACAGAGCTATAGAATTATCTTGCACTGGGTAAATATCAATTAATGCTTTTTGTATACAATTTTTTACTTTGTAAAATCGTTTAAGCATTAATAGAAGGCTGCTCCATCGTGTCTTGCAGTCCATTACTAAAGACAGCTGTTTTCCAAATTCAGCCTTAATATATTTTTGTAAGACGTCGTTCTTGGAAGGTGATCGTCTAAACTTTAGTATAAGTTTGCGTACTTTTTTAATGACTGGCCCATAATGAACTTCGTTTAGTTCAATTTTAGGTCTAACATTTTCATGATTGTAGTCCAACAAATCTTCCTCAATGTCCTCATTCTCGGATGAATCACTGTCAGAAAATTCATTGTTAAAATCTGGCTGATTTGCATCGAATTCTCTTTTTTTATAAAGAACATCAATTACAGCAAGTTGTATGCCGTGAGCAAAACATAATTGTTGGTTAGCAGGCAGCAACCTGCCAACTTTTTTCATAACACTAGCTCCGTCGGTCATTATAGCCACAATGTCGCTGTATAGATCAAGACTATGGTCTTTAAGTCGTTTTTCTAATAGTTCAATGCACTTTTCTGCTGGCATTGAATCTGTTATTCGCACTAAACCTAAACTCCAGAACTGAGATTTTTGTCCATGAATGTTAATATTCATGTAGCGACGATTTCGAAGTGACGTCCATTCATCAAAAGACAAAGAAAATCTCTCTCCTACACCGAATTCCGTTTTCTTGCGCACTTCAATTTGATGAACTAAACCTAATCTTATTTTTTTGCTGTACTCTACTACATGATTACGAATTGTGTTTACTGACGTTGGTAGATTTCTGAATCCCATAGCAGTAAGAGCGGCACGTAAGTCTGTTGAAGAACAAATCACATTAAATGAAAGCCCGTCAGACGCCGTTAAACGAGCAAGTGTAGCACTAAGTGTTTTATCTTCCCTTTCATAAATCGAAAAGTATTCTGTCAGTGGTTTAGATTTCTTTTTTGGTGGTTTATCTGGTGTGCATTCTCCGGTAATATTAGGTTGGGTTAGAATTTCGACCTTCACATTATGCACCGACAACATGTGTGTATGAAGTCCTTTTGTTGACCCACCACCAATTTTTAAAATCTTCTTGCAGTTTGGCAATTTACACATCGCTGTTTGGCTTTTTTCATCCCGTAGAAAATATTTCCAAACAGCTGAGTTACTTTTAGTTGTAAAGTCCACATACGACATGCTGATTTAGTTTTTAATTTTAAGATTCTACCTTATAAGAAACGCGCTTTTCTTCAGTTTGAAAAAACTGACAATAGTAACTAAGCTATTAAAAATTATTAACAATAGTAACTAAGGTATTAAAAAATCTAACTAATTTAACGCGAATATTTTAAGTGTTTACATAAGTAACTTTTTAGAAACGACGTAAACTTGTATTATATAAAGAATTATTGTAAAATAAGTATAAACCGTAATATATAATGATAAATGTCTGGGTATCGCAAGCAAGCATATTATAATAATATTTTTCATTGCTTACAAATCTATTATTTAAATCAAATCGTATTCAATTTTTAAATAGTATATACCCAGCAAACATGTCAGCGTTGAATCAACGTTGAAAACCGGTCGCAAAAGATGTTGCGGAAACGTTGACAAAGTAATCGATTTTGCAAAGAAATGTAACGTTGTTAAAGACACGTTGATTAAACGTTGTTGCGTAACGTTGAAAAAACGTTACTAAAAGACGTTACAAAAATGTCGCAACTAAACGTTGAAAAAATGTTACTAAAAAAGCGTTGCATAAACGTCGCAACATAACGTTGAAAAAACGTTACTAAAAAAGCGTTGCTTAAGCGTTGTTAAAGCAGTCGATTTTGCAAGGATTTGTAACGTTGATAGTAAAACGTCGATTTAACGTTACTAAAAGACGTCGAATCAAGGTTGAAATATAACGTTGAAACAATGCTTATATGTGTATATATATATATATATATATATATATATATATATATATATATATATATATATATATATATATATATATATATATATCTTGAATTGGCAAATAAAACAAAATTGTTTGTTGAACTCTACACTTGCAATATTTCCAAAATCGATTTTTAATACAACAGTAGTATAGAATGATAAATATAAAAAAGCCTAAAATATACAATTCATAGATATATATAAAAATATAAAGATTTTTTTAAAGATTTATGTGTGTGAGTGTCTGTATATATATTTATACAATATATAAAAATACAATTTACAGGATATCAAATCGATAGGCCAGGATATCATTGAGATACAGAATCTAAACCAAAAAATAAAACTTTTATAATACAATTTATAGTACAATGAAAGATTAAATAAATAAACGTGTATTTTAGAAAAAGCGCTTTACACAAGACACAAACAAAATCATATCACATATCCTAAAATGTCATTAAAAAACTCTAATCTTCCGATTTCTGCTTTCTACAAAAATTTATTGGCGAATATTTCAGAACTGATTTTACAGCTTCATAAATCCCTGCTTCATCTGGGTATCTTTTTGAGACACTCTTTAAAATATAAAATTCAAACTTCTTGCTTAAATACTATTAGTAAAAATCTGCATACTTAAAAAGTTTAAACAAAACATATTACCAACTAAAACACGATACAATTTTGTCTTTGAAGAAACAAACTTTTGTTTGGTTTTGTTCGTGGAATTGGTTTGCCCCTTCATGTTTAACAAACAGCGCAACTCAATTGTTAACAGCCTAAAAAGTTAGTAATTATTTGAATCAATATTTACAATATTGTACAATACAACATTCATGCTATAGGAAAGAAAGCATATAATGATATGCTTAAAAAAACGTATAATTATATTTATTATAATAAATATATTTCGCAAACACTTTTTAAATAATCCATTAAAAACCATTGTCATTTCGGCTTGGAAAGGTGTAGAAAATTGACCTACCACTCAATAACACGTTTTACACTATCTTTTAAGTTAACTCCACCAATTTTCGCTATTTGCGATACCTGCTTTCAAAAAAATCTTTAATCAATGTTTAAATAATTATATAATTAGAGGCAATCTTTTATAAAATCCCTTACATTTTTAAACAAATTAAAAAACATTGAAAGTTGAAAAAACAAAAAGTAATTATGTAAAGAATGACAAATTATAATAAATAAAATAAAATTATATTGTTTAATCAACTTTTCAGTTAATAATATAAATAAATTTACCATGACAACATAAAGAAAAATTCAAAAAATTCAAACTAGCAATAGCAACAGGGCAACTTACCCATTTAGAAAAAATGACACTGTCATTTAACGTAGTATCTAGCTCAAAAAGTTGTTCTATTGAACTCAATGCATTTATTTGCAGATTTTTGGATACCAATGAAGAAACATTTTGAAGATCCTTTACCATATTTTTAATTTCTAAAAGTTGTTTAAAAACCTTTTTCTGAAATTTTTTTAAAAAAAAAGCAATTTATTAAGCATCTATATACATTTTTTTTTTTAAATACATACAGTTCTTTTTTTTATTTTTATTCTTTATCATATAAAAAAAAAAGAAAAGACAAATTCAAAAAGAAACCAATTATTCACAAACATAATTACTCACATTCTTCTTCAGATTCCTCTGTAATTGTGAAGTTAACTCCTTCACATACTTCTTTATCTATTAGTAATTATTTAGTAAAATAAATATAAACAATGAATATAAAAACTGAAATGTAGAATAAGTGTAAACAGAGGCAATAATAATAAAATAAACAGATTCAAAATATTACTTATCCCAAATTAGAAAGAAAAAAGTTTATTTGTTATTGTACTTCACTATTAATATAAAACATTAATAATAGTTTTTTTTATTCATAATAAACAATTAAAATAGCAATGAATACAGTAAAATTTAATGACCTCCAGTTACTTTAATTCTTTTAACTCTGAGCTTGTTCCAGGAATCATCAATTGGAAACTCATTATAGGCAGCTTTCATTGCATGAACACCAGTTGGCCAAAATAACCATCTTTTACCCAACAAGATGGAACAACTGCCTCTGTTTTAATCTTATTTTCAAAATAAACAACTAAAGCCCAAGATTGTGAAGCCATTATAATAGATTATCTAAATAGATATATATTTTTTTATTTACACACACATACACACACACACACACACACACACACACACACACACACACACACACACATATAATTTACATGTATATATACAAATAGCTGTCATGTTTTGAAAATGTTTGAAAAACTTTTCTACCACAGGATGTTTGCCCACTAAAATACCTCCTCCGACCAAAAGTTTTTTAATGATTTATTACTGCAACAACTAATTTAAAAATGTCCAAAGTTTGCTACTGACTGAGCTGAAATTCATTTTGTGTAGATATATTTATATACATTTATGTGAAATTTAAAAAAAAGCATGTATATATTATACAGACAAACAAACACACAATATGTCTCTAAAATTTAGTCTGTTAAATTACCAAATTTAGTCTGACTTACTATATATTATTAGTTTTGATATTACTTTGTACATCTGAACATTATTAAAATAAAGTACTATTTCTAACTAAGAAATAACATTTTTTTAAAAAGTTGAGTATTTTATTAAAATGGTCAACTTAAAATAAAATAAAAATATAGACAAAAATAACCTGAATAAATCGAATTTACCCTGAGATTTATGTATATTATATACAATTTGATATAAAATCTAAAAGTTTTAAATTAGTCGCAATAAAAATAGTTTATAAAATATAACTTTAAATTATTTTTTATACCATCTGCATGCATTCTATTAAGTTTTCCTTGCCTTTCCATTACGGCAAATTTTTTTTGTAATGGCTACATCAATGAGACAAAAATTGTCAATGTGCTACTTCCTCAACGTTGCAAAAGCAACGTTTTATTAACGTTGGCAAAAAAACAACTTTTTCAATGTTTTTTAATTACCACATTTTCAACGTTGGCATATGTAACGTTGAATAAACGTTGTTTTATAAATAGCTTAAATACGTTGAAAAAGCAGCTAATGTGTAACGTTGATAAACCTTAAACTTTGCGACGTTTTTACTGTGATTATTTGCGTACTTTTATTCAACGTTGAATAAACGCGATTTTTTTAGAAGATAATATACGTTGAAATTTATACGCTTTTTCAACGTTGAAAATGTAACGTTTAAAAAGCGGTTTATTTTTAACGTTGATAAAGCATAAATTTTGAAACGTTTTTAAAGTGGCTTTTTGCGTAAAGTGATTCCACGTTGAATAAACGTTTCATTTTGAGAAGCTAAATAACGTTACAATTTCAACGCTTATTCAACGTTTCAATTTACCGCGATTAAGTATACAAAAACGGACATTGATTCAACGTTGAAAAGACCTTGTTTTTGTCACTGTAACGCTTTTTCTACGCTGCGACCGGTTTTCAACGTTGATCCAACGCTGACATGTTTGCTGGGTATGCTAACCAACATGACATAGTGCAAAGATATTCACTTTTGTTTTTCTCTAAATCACTCCTTTTCGATATCGTATTTTATTACACAACTGAAAATACAATACTTTTTACAATTTTATACAAAATAAAAACTTTTTATTGATACGCAAAATTGTTGTTATTTTTATATATTTTTTCATTACCCTTTTTTTTGTTCGATATTATAGAGAATCCCGGGATTGATGTTAGACAATCCCGGGATTTCGGGATCATAAAAAAGGGCGGGATCCCGGGATTTCGGGATCCCGGGATTGCAATCGCTAAACAGAATCCACTGCGTTAAAACTAGAGTATTGCAACAAAATTGAGAGTTCACAAGACTTACGCAGAAACGTGTTGAGGCAACTTAAAATGCTTAAACCGCAAAAAAACAATAACTTAAATTATAAACAGAGGGAAGCATTAAAACAAATAAAAGAGGACAGAAACATTGATATATACTCTTTTGATAAAGGAGCAGGCTTTGTTAGAATAGAACACAACAAAGCCATTGACAAAATTCGTCAAGAGATTGGCAAAACAAAGATAATTAAAGAGGACCCTACCATTTCATTTGCTACTAAAATTAGAACTTACCTATCAAAATTGAATAAAAAAGGGCAATTTACCAAAAAAGAATATGAAAGTCTTTACCCAAGCGACCCAGTACCGCCACGTATGTATGGTGTAATTAAAGCGCACAAACCGGAAAAATCATACCCTATGCGATTAGTAGTTTCAACCATCGGGACACCAAGTTATGGAATATCACAATATCTAGTAAATATATTTTTACCAATCTTAGATAAAAACATAACAAAGTTAAAAAATTCGTCAACTTTTGTAAAAACAGCTAAACTTTGGAATATATCAAATGATGAAATACAAGTATCTTATGACGTTGTCAATTTATATCCATCAATTCCTCTGGGAGAGGCTACAAAAATTCTTCTTGATATGTTAGAGCACTTCTCAAATTTAAATAAACTAACAAAACTAAGCGTTTCAGAAATAAAATCACTAATAGAACTGTGTTTATATAAATGTTATTTTTTATGGAATGAAGAAATTCATGAACTTGCAGATTCAGGTCCAATAGGACTTTCACTCATGGTAGTACTTGCGGAAGGTTTCCTGCAATTTTTTGAAAATAAAGCAATCAATATTGCGCTTCATTCTAATCCACCGTTAGAAATAAAATCGTTTTTCAGGTACGTAGATGATAGCCACGCAAGATTTACAAATAAAGATAATGCCATCCGTTTTCAACAAATATTAAACAGTCAACATCATGCCATCAAATACACAATTGAATTGGAAGATGAAAATAAAAGATTAAATTTTTTAGACATCCAAATAACGAATAATCAAAAAGGTAAATATGATTTTAACATACATCGAAAAAAAGCAATAACAAATATTCAGGTTAAGCCCAATTCAAACCACGATCCAAAAATCTTGGAAGGAATATTTAAAGGATTTATTCATAGAGCTTTATCAATTTGCTCTGAAAAATTTTTAAATAAAGAAATCGATTTCCTAATAAATGTGTTTGCTGAAAATGGATACGAAAAGAAGAAATTACAAGACCTTGCAAATATTGTTATAAAAAAACGACACTCAAATAATGAAATATTTTTATCTAACAACAAAGCAACTATGCCAACTATATCACTACCGTGGATCCCAGTATTATCACCAAAACTTCGAAAAATCTTTAGGAAAGCAGGTTACAGGGCAGTCTTTAAATCCAGTGCAAATCTTAAATCTTTACTAACTTCGCGCAACAAAACAAAACTACCATCAAATAGCCATCCCGGAGTATACCTAATAGAATGCGAGTGTAAACAAAAATACATCGGTGAAACAAAAATGAAAATAGCAACAAGAACAAAACAACACCAAAAAAATGTTTTTGAAGAAAAATTAGAACAATATGCAATTGGCCATCATAAAATTAAATGTTCAGGTAATATAAAATGGGATCAAGTAAAGACGCTAAAAGTAGAACCCAAAAAATTTGAAAGAAAAGTTCGAGAGGCAATCGAAATTCAGTTCAACAAATGCGGACCTAAAAATGGAGGTATGAATTTAGATGACGGTCAATATGTAAAAACGCAATTCTGGACGCCATACTTTTTATACCTACGAAATATTAAAGAAGCCCAACTAAAGCGAAGTTTAAAGAAGCCATTAAAAAGTGACATTACCGTTAATGTTTGTTTGTAATTTAATTTAATAATATTTGTAATTAAAGCTGAAGATGCTAGTATCAATAATCTAGCGAAAATTTCTTAGATAAAATAAAAAATTAGTATTGAGAGAATTCGTATTTATTGAAATTCATATATTAAATTTATTCAACTCTCATACAAGATGTCGTCATTTAAAATATATATATATATATATATATATATATATATATATATATATATATATATATATATATATATATATATATATGTATATATATATATATATATATATATATATATATATATATATATATATATATATATATATATATATACACTGCAGGCCAAAAGTTTCCGGACACTTGATATTTTTTATATAAAAAGCTAAAATCTATCCTGTATCATTAAATTAATCAATAATATTAATTTATAATACTTAAACTTAATAATTTTAAGTGTTTATGTAAGTTTGAGGTCAGTAATTAGGTATTACTGGCCTCAAACTTACATAAATAAGTTTGTTTTTTTAATTGCTTATTTTAACTTGATATATAGCGTTTCATTACTCTTAAGAGTTTGGTCTTGTTAAAGTTATTTATTTGTTGAAACGTGAAGGAAATATTTATAATATAATGATATCCGACTAAAATGATTAAGAATATTTAGTTTTGTTTAGTTTTCATTTGGTATTAATGACGGTTGCATTTTATAATTCGACTATTTAATTAAAAGTATGGGTAAAAAACCTTCTTTAACGGTTGCAAAACGTTCTGAAATAATTACATTACATAAAGAAAGATATTCAGTTCGTGAAATTTGCAAAAAAAGACAAGTTGCCAGAAGTACTGTACAAGATACCATAAAACGATGGAAAGAAACAGGCATTTTTGAAGACAAAAAAAGATCTGGTAGACCACGGAAGACAACAAAAGCTGAAGATAATAGTATAATATTGATGAGTAAAAGAAATCGAAGACTTACGGCCCCGGAAATAACTTCAGGCTACAATAGGAGTCGTTCAAAATCTATTTCATTAACCACTACGAAACGACGCACAGTGACTCAAAACAGCAAAGAAAATGGTAATAAACCCCTCACAACTTTTCTATAAGTTAAGTGCCCTTTTTTTAATAATATTAAATTGCAATAATTTTTTATTTCAAAAGTATAAATGATTGTTTCATAAAACTTTTATTTTGCATTTTATAGTTAAAAGAAGTAAAAAAATTTGATATTATTTTCAAAGAAATCTGAAAAATGTGAGATTTTTGTTTAACTAAAAAAGAGGATTTTTAATTTTAAAAAAAGTGTATATTTTTTTTAAAGATAATCTTTTGGCTCTATATATTTCAAATTTACTCAAAAGAAAAAAAAAGTCTGATTTTTTTGTTTAAATTTAAAGACTTTTCTAAAAAAAAGGTCGCAAGTAATTGTATTTTTTTTGTTTATATATCAGCTAAAAAAATGTTCTACCGAGTTCCAAAAATATATACATTTTTTCTAGTTAATTAACATTTCTACTTTTAAATTATAAAGGGATTACTGCGGTCTCCTGCGGTATTGGAAGTTATTAAAGAAATAAAAGTGTTGATAAACACTTAAAAACCTTGTTTTCCGCCATTTTTGAAAGTATTTATTATTTGATAAGTAAAACATGTTTGAAAAAGCTCAACTGAACAACTTTAGTAGCTCCTGTATTATAATGTTAACTTAGTAATATAGTGTTATTACAGGATGTAACAATGTGACAATTGTTAAAGTCATTACAAAATAAAATTTTAAACAGTGTAGGGGAGGTAGGGGAGCATTGGGCAGTCGGGAGGTTTGGGCACCCCCTCATTTCTCACAATCTACTATAGATATTTTTTGTTTTCTACCATAGCGCTATAGTTTTATAACTGGCCCAAACCTCCCGACTGCCCAATGCTCCCCTACCTCCCCTAAAGTAAAAAAATGTATAATGTAATTTAAGATGTTTCTGATATATTAGTTTTATTATATTGATGGTTCTTAAAAACAATAACAATGAAAAGATTAGATCTTATCCCAAATATACGTGAATTAGGAATGGATAAATTACGATTATGGAAGGATTTACTTACTTAATGAAATAAAAAATACTGAAGAAATTCGCAAAGAAAACTTAAATAAATTAAAGGTTGCTTTAGTTACATTTATTTCAAAGGTGAAGAGAAAACTAACACAATGTGGACGAAATTATGATACATTTATACAAAAAGAAAATCGTTGGCTTCAAAGAAACCTTATGAACAATAAAAATAGTCATTTTGGTTCTGGAAGGCCCCATAAGCAATGGAATGCATTGAAGAGTTTAAATAAACAGATAAGAAATTCTAGACTTAAGCACACGGCAAAAAATTTCAAGGTTAAACACAGTGATGAATCAGATGCACTACCTTGTAAGATCAGATCCAAAAGTATTAAGCATATCGTTTAGAAAATATCAACCTCCTTTTAAAACCATTTTTATAAAAATATCAAGTAGAGTAATATATCAAGATAATGTATTTGTCTTGAAGATTCTAAAACTTGAAAAAAAAAATTTTTTTACGCGTATAGTCACCTTAAACGCGCATAAGCACGCGTTATACGCGTCGAAGCTACGCATAAAAAAAAAATTTATTTATAAATTTGAAATCTTTGACCCAAAAATTTATTATTTTGATATATAGCATTATTGATTTACGATTTATGTCAAATTTTATTTAATTTTTACCGTTTTTTGATCGTTCTGAGTCATTGTGCGACGTCTTAGACAAGCAGGACTTTCTGGCCGTATAGCGGTCAGGAAACCGTTGCTACGGATTGAAAATAAAAAGAAAAGGTTAAATGGGCTATAGACCACCAAAATTGGACAGAAGAAGACTGGGGAAAAGTACTATGGACCGACGAGTCCAATTTTGAACTGTTTGGGCAAAGGCGTAGAATTTACATCAGAAGAACAACTAAAGAAAAAATGATCCCAGAGTGTTTAGTGCCGACAATCAAGTATGGTGGTGGGTCAGTTATGGTATGGGGATGTTTTTCTTCAGCTGGTGTAGGTGACCTAGTTAAAATTGAGGGTATTATGAAAAAAGAACAATATAAAATAATTCTAGAAAACAATGCTATACCTTCTGGCTTAAGAACTATTGGTCGTGGTTTTGTTTTTATGCAGGACAATGACCCTAAACACACCTCAAAATTATGTAAGAACTATATAAAGGAACAAGAGGATAATGGTGCCCTCAAAATCATGACCTGGCCAGCCCAATCACCAGATTTAAACCCAATAGAGTTACTGTGGGAAGAATTGGAAAGAAAGGTCAGACAAAAATGCCCAACATCCAAAGAGCACCTGTGGCAAATATTAGAAGAATCCTGGTTATCAATTACACCCGAAATAATAAATAAATTAATAAATAGGATGCCACGGATCGTAAAAAAGTGATAAAAACTCGTGGGTTATTTTTTGACAAAAAGACAGTGTAATAAGAATAGTGTTCTTAGTATTTTTTTTATTTCATTTTTTGGCTTTTTTTTTTCTTAAATAGTAACTATATGTATCTTTTAAAAAATAAATATGATATTTGAATTTTATTGAAATAATTATGGGAGAAAGAATTAAAAAATTAAACAAAATCCAAGTGTCCGGAAACTTTTGGCCTGCAGTGTATATATATATAATATAAAAAAGGTGTTTATTTAAAAACTTGATTATCTTACAGTTGTTGTGATTAAAACTTTATCTTCTAACCTTTAAATAGATTTTTCTTTAACCATTTCTGTTTTATTGTTAAATCAATATCTTGCATGAATGTTATTCAAACTGTTGTAATATAAAAACATAACTACTTTCATATAAAATTACTGTAATGATGTAGGCGCTACTCAACTTTCTCCCCCCCCCCCCTAATTTTATGATTGATTCTGATAGAGAATTTTATGCTGATTCAGAAAAATATAAAAACATAGACCTGAAAATCAACGGAAAGTGCTCTAATTCGAAGTCAAAGTTGTAAAAAATCCCATTAAAACCCTTATATTCGCCATTTTTTTTCAAAACGCATTCATTTTCAACAGAAATTAATTACCGTTACATTGCGCAATAAACAAACCTGGTTTCCATAAGCCTTCGCATTATTATTTTAAAATATGGTGACGAAAGTGTTATAAGGAAATGAAATTAATAGAAGATTTCAAATAAAGTTTGAACGTAGAATTTGAGAATGTAGAAAAATTGATGAATAATTGTTATTGTATCGTACGCTGGTTTTTTTTATTAAAAAAAAACGGTTTGAAGGTTACATTTTCTAAATTTTACATGTGATAGAACAACTATGAACTGAGTTTCAAAAGTTCTTCTTTTAGAAAAAAAAACTGTTGAATTCTTTTTTAAAATTTATTACAAAAGTACATTACTTGCAAAATAGTTTATTCTCTAATAATTAAAAAACGGCTATTTTCATTGCCACAAAAAATTGCGCAAGATAAACATTAGGGTGTTTCAAAAAAAAGTCATGTCTGAAAAAAAAAAAGAGCCCTAGCTTATCATCTGCCCAGACCATGATTTAGTACTAAGGATTTTTTTTTTTTTTATTTTTGAAAATCCTAAGAGTCCCTCCAGGGGGTAAAAGGGGCAATTTTTAGAGTGTTTTGTACCATTTTTAAAAGAGTTTGGAGGAAGTCTTAACATTAAAATTTTCAAATGTTTTTTTCATATTTTTGTTTGTAAAGACCTAGTTAATCTAAATAAAACGGGCTCTATTCTCAAAAAAATAAAATAAAATTCTAAAAACTGTTTTAAAAAACCCAAAAATCCATAAATATATAACAAAAACAAATATTTTTACGGTGTACTTATTTATATATTTTTTTAAATAAAATTTTAAATCTTTTCAGTAAATAATGTTTTATTTAAATATATGTTATATAAAACTTTGTTTTTAGATTAAAAATAAAAAAATTGTTAAAATGCCACCGAAAAAAAAAGTTAGAAGTAATAGATTGGTTGAAATATTTTTAGTTAAAAAATATATCATAAAACTTCCAGCAAATAAATTTGCAACTGCTAAAGAGGTAATTCAATATTATCTCTTTCTACGAAAATTAAGATGTAAAGCAAAACTTAAGTGCTTAGTAGGTTGTACTAACAAAAGTTCCTGTTTTATACCTAACTGCCCAGTTGATCAGTTTGACTGCTGCATATTATCTAAATTAATGGGTCCTTGGATACGTGGTGGATTTAAGGTGCTTACAATACAAAAGCTAAGGTAAGTTTTATCATTGAACTCTAAATCAGTTTAATCCATAAACCATTATACAAGCAAATATTATTTTTTAAAGGAATAAAGTTGAGAAACTGTTAAAAGAGTGGATGAAATTAAAAGATAAAAGAAAAAGAACAAATCTTGCTGAAGTAAAAAAAAGACATTTATTTGAAGAACAAATGAATAAAGTATTTTGGATTGGAAAACATCCTCATGTTATGTTTGAGGAAATATTAAAAGATAAAATGAGAAAAATGAAAGACAAGGAAGAAGATATTGCTTTCTTAAAAGACCAGCTTTGGGAAAGGAAAGGAAGTCTTGGAGGAAAAGATAAAAGATATGAGTATTCTGTAGGAAGAAAGAAAAGAAGCAAATCAAATTTAGAAAAAGAGCTATGTGTAGAGTTAGATAAAAATGGTTTAGATTATCTAAGTTCTTCTAGTTACACTAGCGACGATTTAGGCCAGGAAACAGATATCGACTTTGATTTTAATGAGATTCCTAATACTCAAAATTCTGTTCTTCTTCCTAAAAATATACTTCAGTCTACTGCTCATACAGCAGTGGGAGAGGGTATAACACCCCACCAACATACAGCTTTGATTAGTAGTGTTATTGTCATGGCTGGTGGTTCTGTAGCAAACTTTAAGTGCTCTAAATCAACATCTTATAGAGCTGCAGAGAACATAGTATCTGCCGGAGCAACAGAAATAAGGGAATATATAAAAAACAGTGTAGTATCATCAGATTCACTAATGACCATACACTTTGATGGAAAAATAGTAAATGAATTGACGGAAGGAAAGCAATTAAAAAAAGATAGAATTGCAGTTTTGGTAAGGATTGATGGGAAAACAGAACTACTTGGCATTCTTCCAATAGAGTCTAGTTCAGGGGTTAATCAAAAGCAAGCTATTTTTGAATTAATGGAGTTTTTTGGATTAGGAGATAAAGTTAAATGTCTCTGCTTTGACACAACTTCAGCAAATACAGGAAGATGGCAAGGTACTTGCATGAGATTAGTTCAACAGATTCAACGCCCATTGTTGCTGATTGCATGTAGACATCATGTAATTGAGCGACACATAACTCATTTCTGGAAGGTTTACCCTAGCAGCGAAACTTCTGGTCCAGAAAACAAACTATTTGAATTTCTAAAAAAAAAATTGGAACTGTGTAGATACTGAAACTAAGGAGCTGAAAAGACTAATAATACCACCTGGAACATGGGTATATAATCAAAAATTAGCTGCTATTCAGTTTTTTACTAATGTGATCAATTCAAAGATCTTTAAAAAGGTGCTATTATAATTTTGATTTTGTTTATGTCTATTTATTCTAAATATTTAAAAGAAACGATTGTAACAAATTAAAAATATATTAAAAATTTATTAGGATGGAAATGTTAGAAAAGAATACCATGAGCTAGCTGAACTTACTTTAATGGTTCTATCGTCAAATAGGTTTAAATTCCATTTACCGGGACCAGTTCACCATTCAAGATTCATGGGAAAAGGTTTATACTATTTAAAATTGTATCTTTTAATGAATGAAATTCCAAACCTGACTAACAAAGAAAAAGAAGAAATAACTGGTATGGTTTTATTCATATCTCTTTTCTATACAGAGTGGTTTCTAAAAGCAGAGTTAAGTTCTTTAGCACCAGCACAGGTATATGGTCTTTTAATAATTTATTGAGAGGTTAGAAAGCTTGCTATTGATTAAAATGATTCAAAATGTTTATTAATACTGTTTATTAGGATATGAAAGCTTACTGGCAAATGAAAAGATATGAGGAATGGAATCTACTTGGCTCCCAAGCTGTTACGAGCTCTATTCTTAGACATACTTGGTATTTGGATCCCACTTTGGTAGTTTTTGCCCTAGCAGATGAAGAATGTAGGGAACGTGGTGATATGGCCAAGAAACTGTATAGTTTACCAAGATGTCCAAATGAAAATTTCCCTTTGGAGCGCCAAATAATGGACCAAGCTATATTAAAAAGCCTTAACTTCAGTAAAGATGAGCCTCCTAGTTTAGCTCCATTAATAACAGACAAGTCGTGGCTAGTTTTTGATATGCTTAGACATGGAAAAGCAGAAACTCAATGGATGAAAACACCACCAGAATTTTGGAAATTCAATGATTTTTATCTAGAATTTAAAGCAACAGTAATTGGACTTGATGTTGTTAATGACTGCTCTGAAAGGGCGGTAAAATTAGTTCAAGACCTAATAAACAGAGCATATTCTGAGGAGAAAAGGCAGGACACCCTTCTCTTCACAAATGATTACAAGAAAAACAGAAAAAGCAGAAAAAAAATCGATTATGAAAATGCTGCTAGCAGAAAAAAAATCTAGTTTTTTATTTTACATTTTTTTGTTTAACAAATTTTTAATCTGTTTTTAATTTGAAAAATTACTTTGTTTTTAATAGATAGCTGTAATAAAGATGATCATAAATTAACTAAGATTACTGTATTTCAATTTAAAACAAATTTTACATTGGATTTGAAGTTTTTTGTAGTTTCATAAATTTTTATTTTTTTTTTAGTTTTCGGAAAAAACCATTTGGTTTTGAATATTTCATTACAAAAAATATTTAATCATTTCCTTATTATTCATTCCCAGGCCCTCTTTTTTTATTATTTCCTAGAATAAACTCTGTAGCTGAATACAAGTGAATTTAATATAATACTGCATCGAAAATTTAATCGAAAATAAACCTACTAATATGAATTTCAAAAAAATATTGTTTAACATTTATGGGTTTTATAAAATCAAAAAAACCCTAAATTTAGGATTTTTTAAAACAGTTTTTAGAAGCTTTTTTTTTTTTGGAGAATAGAGTCCGTCTTATTTAGATTAACTAGGTCTTTAAAAACAGAAATATAAAAAAAAAAATTAAAAATTTTAATGTTAAGACTTCCTCCAAACTGTTTTAAAAATGGTACAAAACGCTAAAAAAACTGCCCCTTTTACCCCCTGGAGGGACCCTTAGGATTTTCAAATATAAAAAAAAAAAAAAATCCTTAGTACTAAATCATGGTCTGGGCAGATGATAAGCTAGGGCTCTTTTTTTTTTTCAGACATGACTTTTTTTTGAAACACCCTAATAAACATACTTTAACGACTTTTTTAACGTAAAAACCATGCTATTAATGTATTGCTTTTGTCAGCTAAAAGTTCCGTTGATTTTCAGGTCTATGTTTTTATATTTTTCTGAATCAGCATAAAATTCTCTATCAGAATCAATCATAAAATTAGGGGGGGGGGGGAGAAAGTCGAGTAGCGCCATGATGTGTGCCAGCATAAGTGAAATTTACATTATTTACATCATACCACATCTAAACTTTTTACAGTAGTATTTACTACTGCAAGAGTTAGGATTAGCAATTGCAATTCTAATTACAACATAACTATATGTTTTCAAAAAAAAGCAACATTTTTTTAAATAGCAAACGTACATTTGCTATTATTATTACAATACGTATTGTAATAATAGCATAATAAAAAAATAACAGCAAAAGAAAGAAATTTGCAAAATATACCTTGTAAGCATTTGGCTTCGCGTCTATAAAATCATCATGGATAGGGGAGAACGGGGTGAGATGGGACATGGGGTGAGATGGGACTTGGCAATATCTCAGTGAAAAATTTAATAAAGCAAAAGTTTTTTTATATATGTTATAAGTTTGCAATAGCTTCTTCATATTATTGTGTTTTTTAAGTTTCAGGAGTATTTTTTTTCGGATTATTTGCGAATATGTAAAAATCTAACAATTTTCCTGGATTTTGAAGACATCATTAATATTAAATATTTATGTATTGTTTGCATATATTTTTATGTTTATGGTTTTTAATTATTCACTATTGTTTTATTTAACTACTGAAGAAATATGATTAGCATATGGCTACGAGAACTATATAAAATAAAGGTTTTCTCACACTTACGAGTAATGGGGTGACTTGGGACAGGAGATATGGGGTGAAATGGGACACTGTTCAATTTTATCATTTTTTTAATTTACTGTACTTTAACTTTTATAATCAATATTTTTGTAAAAAAGCAAATGAACAGAAAATTATATTTATGTTTATGATAAGATTTCAATGTTTACTTTATAGTAAAGTGTTTTTTATCATAGAAAATAATTATTATTATATTGGATTTCTTTGTTACTTTGTCCTGAAGACATCTTTCACAGTAAGTATTGTTTTAATGCCAATCATTTTTGTATTTTAAATTCAGTTTAAATAAAGTTCTTCACTATTAGCCTTATTAAATTTAATCACATTATAAGTTTTATAGGGTTGTGATACTATTTTATTTTCATTAAAATAAATTTAAAATTTATAGCCTAATCTGGATTTTGGTTAATGCAATTAAAAAGAGCATAATTTTTTTTAATAATGGAGTGAGTAATATGAGTAATAATTTTTCAGATGCCAAGAAAGTACAAACGAGTGACAAGTCGGTTAAAGCCTGATGCTCATACAATAAAAGCTGCTGTGATGGCTGTCGAATCTGGCTGTTTATCACTACGAGCAGCTGCACAAGAGTATACAATTTCAAAATCAAGTTTACAGCGGAAAATAAAGGCTAACAAAGAAACTTCTTACAGTAACTTATACTTTGATGAACAACATAAATATATTTTTAATAAGACACAAGAAGATGAACTTTCAATATATCTTCGTCAAGCATCTAATATGCATTATGGACTTGATGTTAGAGAAACAAAGCAACTTGCATATCAATATGCAATTAAAAATGACATTAAAATACCAGAAAACTGGAAAAAGAGTGAAACAGCTGGAACTGAATGGTTTTATTTATTCTTAAACCGTACAAAATTATCTATTCGTACGCCAGAAGCTACCAGCCTCAGTCGAACAACTAGTTTCAATCGCACAAATGTAGATACTTTCTTCAAAAACCTTGACAGTGTGCAGAAGCGCTATAACTTTTCTGCTGATTGCATTTACAACATTGATGAAACAGGTCTGACAACTGTTCATAAGCCAGTGAAAGTGATTGCTGGTAAAGGAGTAAAGCAAGTAGGACAGGTAACTTCTGCTGAAAGGGGAACCCTAGTTACAATGGTGGGTTGCATTAATGCCCTTGGAAATTTTATTCCACCGTTTTTGATATTTCCTCGTGTCCACTTTCGTAGCCATATGCTTAAAGGTGCACCAACAGGTACAAAAGGTGATGCTAATCCTAGTGGATGGATAAATACAGAAATTTTTTTGAAATGGTTTGATCATTTTGTGGAGTATGGGCATCCCAGCAAGGATCATCCATTACTTTTAATAATGGACAACCACAAAACTCATATATCGATTGAACTGATGGATAAAGCTAAGGAAAGCAATGTTGTGCTCTTGACATTGCCACCCCATTGCAGCCACAAACTCCAACCACTTGACAGATCAGTATTTGGGCCATTAAAGAAATTTTACAATTTAGCATGTGATTCATGGTTAAAGGCGCATCCAAATACTCCTATGATGATATATGACATTTCTGAAAATTTAGGAATAGCTTATACGAGAGCCTTTACTTCCCAAAACATTCAAAATGGTTTTAAAGCAGCTGGCATTTTCCCGTACGATCCATATGTTTTCAGTGATGTCGACTTTTTATGTTCTTATGTATCTGATCGACCAATTCCAGCAAATGACAAATCCGACAAACAAACAATCCCCACATCACTGTGTATTGTATCTGAAGTTATTAATGAAAAGAAACAGCAAATCAGCACTTCTGCCTACCATTGGACAGCAGAAGATATAAGGCCATTTCCAAAAGCGGGTGAAAGGGTGGCAAAGAGAAAAAGTGCAAAAAAAAAATGTTCTAGGTCTCTGGTATTGACTGACACACCAACAAGAAATGAACTAGTTGAAAGTTTATCAGAATGTAAAAGAAAAAAAGAAGATAAAGATAAGAAAAAGAAAAAAAGTTACCCCCTCAGACATCAACGTAATTTTGACTCAATTTAAACATCAAGCAACCTGTTGAACAAAGTTACAAATGCATTTAGAATGGTATTTTATTCTTGTTAAACATAAATAAATTTTGTGTATTGTTATGTTTTATAAGGAGTAGAATAAACAATTAAATAATGCTTAAAATTATTTGTTTCTATTTTTGTCCCATTTCACCCCAACCATTGTCCCATTTCACCCCAACATGGGGTGACATGGGACAAACAGTGTCACTTTAAAAAACCAAGCTCTTGAACTTAATTTGATGGTTAAATAATGGGTTTTGCAATAATTTAACATGACAATTCATTGGACTATAGTTTTAAACCGATTTGTATGGTTATTGTGGAAAATTTAAAGCACAGCACGCAAGCAAATTTTTTTGTCCCATCTCACCCCGTTCTCCCCTACCGCAGAAAATATTCAAAATAATGACGGTTATGGCGAAACGACATTCGGCCAAAACACTGTAGCCGCCACAATCGGGCCAGTGTTGGCCCAATATCAAATGCCATCGCAATGGCGTACGACTACTCGCCAGAAGCATGCCAGACTCGGGCCAGTACTGGCCCGTTACTAATCTAGTCGTCACGGCTTGCGATAATTCGCCGGAATTCTGGCCCAGTGTCATAGGCTGTCTGGGTACTAGATGTATTGTTTAACGTATTATTTAAATCAGAACATGTCAATAATATTGCGAAAGGTTCAAATTTGTGTTTTTTGCATTACAAAGTAATTAAAAATTTTTTGGATCTGTTGCGTTTTACGGTGTTTTATTCATTCTATTCTTTGGGAAGCGCTTCTATTTTGTAAACTATATTTCATGAGCTCTTCAGTGCAAAATAATTGTTTGAAAAACAAAATCCTGTCATCTTATTTTATTAGAACGTATGGGCTATCATGAAACAGTTTTAGTGGGGCACTAAACTAATGTACCGTTTTAAAAACTTTTCGATAGTCAAGCATACTTTAATTAGTTCCCGGCGGGAAACATCGACTTAGATACTTTAATGTTTCACCTAACTTGGTAAAAAATCGATGGACCAATAAATGAAGTTTATGTAGCAAAAATAAATTTTACATTATTTTGTATTTATGCACGTAGCATGATGATGTACTTATGTAGTTATAAAATTAACTTTGTCTTGTAAACATAAGTTACAAAAATTTACATAGACATAAGTTTGCTTTATTAACTCTTTTTTGTTGAAGGATTACCATTCATTTAATTTATGTTTTTATACTGATTTCTATTATTATGTAAAATCTATTTACGTAACTTAAAGCTCAGCGTGGTATCAAATCATGACATGACCATGAATTGATTTTTTATACATTGTAAAGCCTCTTTGTTATTGCTTTAATATTTTTAGATTAGAATGAGGAGCTATGTAAGAAAAACTAGTAAAGGAACCTTCTCGAGTAACTCAATGGAGGTAGCTGCTGATTAAGTATTAACAGGAGGGTGTTTATTAAGAAATGAATTCTTTAAGTATTCGAATGCCAGAAGGATGTTCTTTGTCAAGAATGACATCTTTCAAAAATTACCATGTCCAAAAGTTTTTTTACTAATTTAGAGGCACTGTATTTAAGAGAAACAAAGCTTGGTGATGGATTTCGCATTTGGAATCTGGATGAAACAGCTACCACCACTGTACAAAGATGTAATAAAATAATTACTAAAAAAGACATCAAGCAAGTTAACTCTGTGACAAGTAGAGAGTGTGGAACTTTGGTGACAAGTTGTTATTTCATAAGTGCCTCACGTGCTATCATACCGCCTGCAATAATATTCCCACAAAGAAAGTTTAAGCAACATATGCTTAATAATGCACCATCTGGATCTCTTGGTCTTGCAAATCCAACTGGATGGATGAATACAGAGTTATTTGTAGAAGTAATTCAACATTTTATATCAAAAACATTCTTGTCAAAGGAAAATCCATTCCTACTTATATTTGATAATCACGAGAGCCACTTATCTATAAAAGCTCTTGATCTTGCAAAGAATACTGGTGTTACTATTCTTACTATACCACCACATAGTAGTCACAAAATGCAGCCCTTAGATGTCTCTGTATTTGCTCCATTCAAAGTTTATTATTAGGGAAAGGAAAACCGGTTTCCGGAAACCGTAAAATTTTTGGAAATCGAAAACCGAAAATGTTATTTTCGAAACCGGTTTTTGGATATACAGTACAATCTCTCTAATTCGAACTTTATGGGGAAAAATAAAAGTTCGAATAAGAGAGATTTTCGAATTATAGAAAGTTGACTTTTTTTTGCACATTTCACGGTGACTTAACATTTAATCGAATTATGGAGATTTTCGAACTAAAGAGATTCGAATTAGAGAGATTATAACTTATATCATTTGCACAAAATTTACTTGGTTATTTGGCAATTCTAAAACACTTTTCTTGATATGAAGTTGCTCAAGAAAATAAATGAAAACATTCAATTTGCTTCCACTTGAACTTTTAATGTAAGTTACTGCAATTTGTGAAGTAAAAAAAATGAAACAAATTTTCACAAAAACGAAAATGTCGTTTTCTGAAGTCCACAATGATAACACATCAATTTGGAGGCACTTTTTGCACTCAAACGAACTTGAATTGGCCAAGTGCAAGCTCTGCAACCAAGAAATTGTGCAAAGGAGAAACCACAAGCTCCATGAGGAACCACCTGAGGACAAAGCACAACATCACATTTGCTGCAGTTGTTACTCCTGAGAGGAAACTCGAAGTCATCAAACCCGTTGATTCGTTTTTAAAGACAAAGGACCCTGTTGATGTTGTTTTGGCTGAGCTTATTTCATGTGATTCGCTGAAAGAAAAAATAAAATAAAACCTCATGAGAAAGCTAGCAGTATAATAGCAACAGATACATCAACAAAAACTGTACTCGAATTAAAAGAAAAGAAAAGTAAGATAAGAAAGCAATCTTATCAGAAGAAAAAAAAAAGTACCCCAAAAAGGTAACCCACCCATGGGGTACCTTAATACAAAATTCGAATTTTACTCAATAAGTTTCTTTGAGTTTGACCTCTTTTATTTTGTTAATTTAAGAATTTAATTTTGAAAGTATAAATTTATCTACAAATTGCACTAATCACTAAAAAAAAAATGTGTTTAAGAATGTAGTTACAAAACAAAAACCAAAAGTGTTTCATGGTGCCCCACTCTCCCCTAAAAGACACGTTTTTTTTTGTTTTGTTGTTGTTACAAATTTATGAACATTAATAAGTTTCTTTAACAGATGAAAATATTTTAATTTTAACTTTAATTCATAGCTGCTCAACAAGCAACAACAAGCAACAACAAGCTCAAAAAATTCTCAAACAACCAAACAAAGATCAAACAAAAAATTAAACTTAACTAATTAATTAAAAAACAAAAAATTAAATTAGTTCGTTGATTTTGTTAAAATGAAACTGTGCAGAGGATTTACAGTTACAGAGGATTTTAGAAAAATAGAAACAAATTTTCAAGTTTTTATCTATAGCATATATTTCTTAAAACTTAATGAGAAGCAGGTTGTTTCAAACGGTAATTGGAAGCAGCGATGTCTTTTTCAATGTCGTAAAAAGACATATTGTTATGTTTGTAATAATCTGGACATTTATAAACAGAGATGGGCTTCGAGTTAAAACTGACATGTTCATCCACTCCTTTGTACACTGAAGGACCTATTGAAACAAAAAAAAGCATTTTCTGCAATTGAGAAACAAACGTTTCTCAATTGGAGGAAGACAAGAAAAATTTGGCAAATTATCTACGTGTCAAAACTAAAGTCTATGTTAATCTGTCTAAATTATGAATAAAAACGGTGTTTTAAATATTCTCACCAACTTTTTTCCGAAAAGTAATAACTTGAACAATCATATTTTTCGCAGATGTAATTCTTCGTATCGGTTGAAAAAAAGGCAATTTATTCTAAAAAAATTATTATAAGCTACAGGAGTTAGTTTTATATATATATATATATATATATATATATATATATATATATATATATATATATATATATATATATATATATATATATATATATATATGCACATGTTGACAATCTTTATGGGATTTGATTAGAAATTTATTGCCATTTATTTTTTTAAACAATAGCATTGTGGCCTATGAGAAAACGACGTAAGAATTATTAATTATGCTCAACCTAAAAATTTATTATTTAGAAACCATACTTGTGGTTACCGTTTTCCCCACGTGGTCTTTAAATATTATAAACATTTTCATACACTTTAGGTGCTCTTTATTTCATGTTTAATTGCAACAAGTACTTTTAATCTAATTAAAAACACGACTTACTATAGAAACTCTTGAACCCAACAGAGCATGCGCCATTAGTATGTTGTTAGACTAAAACCAAAACAAGGAAAATGTAAAATGATAACGAAAAGAATAAAACGAACCTACTCAGTAAGAGATCAAGACAAATTAAAAAATTTAGACTAAACGATCCTGAACTGAAAAACTTATGACCCTCTAGAGACGAAAAATTTATTTGTATACTATAAGACTCAGAAGATAACTAAAAACTCAGAAATAAAAAAAAAAAACAATACAAGAGTTTGTAAACAAACTCAAAAAATTTTTTTTTAAAAAAAGTCTCATGTATTTTTTTCAACAGAAAACTTCATTTTCTTTATTCCCTTTATGCCACACTCAATTACTTGCCCTGATTTTACAGCTCCAACTCCATTGGGTGTGCCAGTCAAAATCAAATCACCTCGTTCTAAAGACATTATTTGGCTTGTATAACTAATTATTTGAGCCACATTAAATAACATGTCTGAAGTGTTTTCTGATTGTTTTATTTCTCCATCTACAGTTAACCACAGATTAAGGTCATTAGGATTCGCAATTTCGTCTTTTGAGATGAAATCACTAACAGGGCAAAATGTATCCCAATTTTTAGCAATACACCATGGAAGAGACTTTTCTCTAACAAGTTTTAGGTGGCTTCCAGATGTCATATCAAGAATCAAGGCATAACCCCCAATGTGATCAAGAGCATTTTCCTCCAGGATATTAGAACCTGGTTTGCCAATTACAACGCCAAGTTCTACTTCATAGTTTATATCTAAACATCCATTGGGTATCTTAATGAGTTGTCCTTCTTTGATGATGCTTGAAGTGGCTTTTAAAAACAAGATAGGTGATGTTGGAGGCGGGATATTCAATTCAGCAATAGCTTTTTTATAGTTAAGTCCGATACCAATTATTTTTCTACAAGTAGCAGCAAAATGACACAAATCCATTTCTATAATATTATAATGAATGAATGCTTATTTTCTATTAAAAAATACTCTTAGAAATACACAAATTAGCTTCAACTATTTAATAGAATAGGATTCTACAAGAATTAAAATCCTTATATTAATTATTAGTAATCTTATTATAAACTTAAGAAATAAACCTCTTCTAATAAATGTCAGATCATTGATTAAGTAAATTTTCATAGTTATTATAACTTTTTTAAAGCAAGTTAGACATAAACATTGTTTATAAAAATATTATTCATTGTTTAAAAAAACAAGTCTAACTACTTGTTTACTTTTTTAAAAAAACTAACTGTAGACATATATAAGAATCAACTTAAACAACATATATACTTATAAATATATATACGTAATCCTAATTGCTCGAAATAACTTCTGGTCAAACAATTGATCAAATACCATTAAAAATTAAGATTTCTTAATGTTGATTTTAAGTTAATATCAAATGTTATATAGTGTTATAATATTTTTAGGTATTAGGATAATACTTTAAGATACTTTAAGTTTATAACTTAAGTTGTTAAGATACTATCTTATTCATCAGAAATTATTTTGAGTTAAAATATATAACAAATATGTTGAAAAAATTCCAACTAAAAACCTGGCTGGCATATATATATATACTGAATCAAAATATTATTCTACAAAAAATTTCATTTCTGTTACATCTTTTATACCACAATCAATTACATCTCCAGAGATCACTGGTCCAACACCTTTTGGAGTTCCCATAAGAATCAAATCTCCAATTTCCAATGTCATGACCTTACTTGCATAACTAATTACTTCTGAAACTCCAAAAATCATATTTTTGGTATTGCCTGATTGTTTTAAATTATTATTAACTTTCAACCATAACTCTAAATTTTCAGGATTCTCTATGTTACTTTTTGGTATGTACTCACTAATTGGACAAAAAGTATCCCAGCATTTTGCTAAAAGCCATGGGTGTGATTTTGCTTTTATCTCTTCTTGGAAATCTCTTGCAGTCATATCCAGAGCTAATACATAACCAGCAATATGACTAAAGGCTTTGTCTTTTAGAATGTTAGATCCACCTTTTCCAATAACAACACCAAGTTCCACCTCATGATGAAGTGCGGTGCATTTTGGTGGAACTTTGATTGAAGAACCTTGTTTAATAATTGAAGTAGGAGGCTTAAGAAAAATTAGAGGGACTAATGGTACTGGGTTATTGAGCTCTGATGCATGATCTGCAAAATTTCGTCCTACACAAACAATCTTTCGACAGATCTTTGAAAAATTTTGGAGTTCTTTCATCATAAATGCATTCACAAGTTATTTCTAAAATAATACCAAAAAATGCTTATAAAGAAAAAACTTTGTTTACTCTTTTTATTTCTTTTACAGAATGAAATATTTTATTTATTTTAGATTTAAGTGTTTCCATAATTTCTGCATTTAAAAGACAATCAGACAGAATATATTGAAAAATCCTAATACTATAACACCTCTGAAATTATTGAAACTAATGTAACTATTGTGTGTATGTGTGTGTATTCCACAAATAAAACTCATTAATCTAAATTAGATAAAGAAAATACAAAAATAACATTAATAAAAAATTAATCACACAATAGAAAAAGAATTTCACAAAATTTATATAATAACACCCATAAATTAGACTAAAGAGATAAAATAATTAAATTTAATAAAAAAACGTATTCACTTCTATACATGTACATATATACATATACACAAATAAAAGATTACATAATATACATTAAGAGAAAGAAAAATATATACAGAGATTAAGAATGAAGTTATACACTGGTAAACATTATTTACATTTTCTTCAACAAGTTTGGAACTTTTTTATCTTCACTTAAATTAGATTAAAGAAACCCAGTTGTGTAATACGTTCGTTAAATATTTGTTATTAAGAAAGTGCTTTTACTCAACTCCCCCCCCCCCCTCACCCCTCTATTTTTAAAATCGATTATGAAAATTTTAGACTGATTAAGAATGGTATAAAAATATAGGCCTCAAAATCAAAGTAAATTGCTCTAATCGGAAGTTAATAGTTGAAAAACATACACAAGATCGCTGACATTCACCATCTTGAGCAATGATCTATTTTGTTTAAAAGTTATCTTTTAAAAGTATTAACGACGTGGTTTTTATTTTTTTTAATACAGATTTTGAATATAGAACATATTAAAAAAATGCATCAAATAGTATCTGGTATAATTTTTATCACAACACTCTATTTCAGTGAAGTTCTTACTTTGTTGTCAAAAATATAAACATTTTACAGAAAATTGAAAAACTTTTAATGATTATAAACTATAATAAACTTATAAAACCACTAAAGTTCTTTATAGTAAAAATGCATATATTTAAAACTATTAGTATCCATTTATAATTTCAAGTAAACCCCGTTTTTTTATTACCGTAAGATTGGGTGGCTTTGGCCCTACGGGATGACTTTAGCCCGAGCAAAATTTTTTTAAAAAATGGTTTAAAATCGATACCTCAAGGTATGCTGGTTAATGTTTAGTAGCAAATTGTTGGAAATTTATTATTTATTTAGTCTAACTTAGTTTACTTAACTCGAGTCTTTGTGATATTATTGTAAGTTGCACTTTAGAAGAAGCACCTAAAATCCGAATTTTTTTAGGTGTGTAAACTTTTACATCGATAGCAGTACCTGGAGAAGGTTTTTTATTGGAATATACACTGAATTAATTTTAAACCATTAGTGTTTGATTCTATCTTGTTTTGAAAGCTTAACAGTTTATTACTTTTTTGCAATTGAGATTAAAAAAAAAAAGGTTGTCTTTGGCCCACTACATAGGGTGACATTGGCCCGGGCTAAAGTCACCCCATGTATTAGAGTAAACCTTTTTTAGTGATCATTTATAGATATTATGGTGGTTACTATGTTGGAATGAAAAATTTTGTAGTAGTAATGCAATAGAAAAACAGTATAACAGTTTGTATTAGTAAATAGCAAAATTTGTTTAGTTCTTAGTTTAAATATGCCACAAAATTACAAGCCAAATCGTGGAAAAAGAAAATATGTTACTTATACTTAAGAACAGTTAGACAATGCATTAAAAGATTTAAAGAATGGTTTAATTACTCAACGACAAGCAGCTTTGAAATACGATATACCAAGATCAACATTAAAAAATAAAATAAAACAGACATAACCTAAAAAGTATGGTGGTCAGCAAATATTTACATCAAAAGAAGAAGACATGTTTAAGGCATATGCAATAAAATCATCTGAGTTTGGTTTTCCTGTTGATAAATGTGATTTAAGATGCATAGTAAAAGGGTATTTAGAGAAAAAAGGCGTCATTATACCTCAGTTCAAAAATAATTTTCCAGGTGATGATTGGATTTGATCTTTTTTAAAAAGAAATCCTGAACTCACAGTAAGATTTGCAAGCAACATAAAGCGAAAGAGAGCAGAAGTAGGAACGACTGTGATTGATAACTACTTTATAAATCTATCAAATGAAATAAGTAATATATCACCTGATAATATATGGAATTATGATGAAACCAATCTCAGTGATGATCCAGGTTTAAAAAAAAAAAATTAACAAAGCATAAATGTAAGTATCCTGAACGCATAATTAATTCTACAAAGAACTCGTTCTCTGTAATGTTTTGTGGCAATGCTAATGGTGAATTGCTGATATATCATCTTGTGTTATAAATGAAAATAATAGATTAAATTCAAATAATGTAGATACACCTATTAGTATTATAAATACAATTGAGACCAAAAACATTGACTTTGCTGGCCCAAGTACAAATACTGAAACTACTGAGACTTCTAAAAAATAAAACAAAAAATGTTTGTAAAAAGGAGAAATTGTTAAATCTTTTAGAGAATTGTTATGTAATTGTTAAATGCAATGGAGATTTAAATCCTGGACAGGTTTGTTTATTTATTTTGAATTATTTATATTTAGCTAATCAATTAGTAAACTTTATAACTAATTATTTTGATAACTAATATTATTTAATGTAATAACTATTGAATAATTTTAAAGTAACTTTGGAAATTTTTTTTTTCTGCAGTTGAAAAAATTAAGAAAAAATGGAGCAGAAATTACTATTATGAAAAAAAATGGACTTAACTGGAAATGGTCACTACCAGCAGTGCAACTTTTTTTTCCCTAGTCTGAAATAGTCAATTTTATTGAGGAACCAAAGAAAATTTCAAAAAGAGGAATTTATTCAGTTCCAGAACTTTTTCACTAAATTTTTTTAAAACATTTATTAAGTCATTTTTGTTTACTTTATACCTAAACTGTTTTGTTTACTTCGTACCTATACTTGTTTAGTTTGTACCTATATTTTATTTACTGTATACAAGAACTTTGTTACTACATCTTCTTTTGTCACTTTATTTTTGTAAATTTATTTTTATTGTTGTTTTGCTTCCTTTAGTCCCATTTTACAGGGTTGGGCCAAAGTCACCCTAACACACAGGGCGACTTTGGCCCACCATTTAAACCAACCCAAAAGATACTTCAGGTAAATAATTTTCAAATGGGAGACAAAAAGTTCTAACTGTCCTTTCTTTGTACTTCTAATAGTACTTAGTGTTTGAGGAAATAACTTTTGTGGCTTTCATGCAATAGACATTAAGGTGTAAAATGGGCCAAAGCCACCCAATCTTACGGTATGTGTATCAATATAAAAAATAAAGTTTTAAAACCAGTCGAAACAAGATTTATAAAAATTTTGATTAAAAAAGTCATTTGCTCTTTTGTAAAAATAAATCACATTTTATGAGTCGCGTTTCAAAAGAATAACATGCTGTAGAGCTCTCTTCTCCCCCCTTAATAATATTAATAATAATAATAATGATAATAATAATGATAATAATAATAATAATAATAATAATAATAATAATAATAATAATAATAATAATAATAATAATAATAATAATAATAATAATAGTAATGATAATAATAATAATAATAATAATGATAATAATAATAATAATAATGATAACAATAATAATACTAATAATGATAATGATAATAATAAAAATAATGATAATGATAATAATAATTATGATGATAATAATAATAATAAATATAAAAATAATAATAATAATAATAATGATGATGATGATAATAATAATAAAAATAATAATGATGATGACGATGATGATGATGATGATGATGATGATGATGATGATGATGATGATGATGATGATGATGATGATGATGATGATGATGATGATGGTAATAAAAATAATAATAATAATAATAATAATAACTAGCAAAAAAGCAACCCGTAATACGGGTTATGGTCGGTCTGTTACTTAATTTTTAGTGGTTGTTTTCCACAATTTAAAGTTGCGAAACCTTAAACTAATACCCAATTAGAAAAGCGCCTTCAAATTGAAAAAATTAAACCATCTATAAAATTAAAATAAAAAGTATGCCGAGGTAAAATAATTTACCAATAACTTAACATTGAGTTATTTACAACTGACACAGGTCATATCAGTGTAGGGCAGAACCGTTTTCCTCGACATTACTAAGTTCAAAACAAAACGTTTTTAGTTACTGACACAAAATAGTAACACTTCGTCATGCTTTAAATTGACGAAAAAGTAAATCTAAATTCTTGTAATACTTTTTACAACATGAACTTTAATTAGTAAGATTGATATAAAGCGAACGTAAATTATACGAGTTATTAATTTTTTGGTATCCCCTTGATACATGTATCTTTAAAAAAAGGAAATTGACTTTAAAACGTTAAATACACACAACTAAATAAATTTATTAAAAATAACTGATCATTTGACCATTACTATATATGGTACTTGTCTGACCATTTTTATATATGCCCTCTTTGTTTCAATAGTTTTTAGTAAAGGACCTCCCTTCCCCGTTTTTGTCTTAATGGTGGTCAGGAGAATAGAGTTATTTTTGTTAAGAGTAGTCAAGTTTTTGATGGAGACCTTTTACCAGAATAATAAAATGTAAAACAATGATTTACATGTATAACAATTTTTTCTTTCCTCAAAAGTGTTGCAAATGCAAACTAAGCTAATTAATTAGTTAAACACGTTACAAAATTTAAGTAACTCGATATTTGACAAATGCGCAAAACTACAATATTCACCCCCCATTTAAATAGATCCCCAAAGTTACGTACAACAAATTATTAGGCATAAAATAGAGAAAATTAAAAAAAAAAAAATTACATTATTGCATATATTTACATCATTTCCACTGACAAAAATTTACAATAAAAGGTAATTAGGTTTTTTTTTATAAATCGTATAAATGCGTCAATCGTAAATCCTTAAAAAAAAAAAAAACAAAAAAAAAACACCACATAAAAACTGAAAATCGATTTACCTATTTATAGTAACCTATTTTGACATGGCAGTTAATATAAACATTTATCGAAAATGTATCTATAAAATCTGTTTCGAAGTGCAAAAGGATTATCAATACTAATATAAAAAAAAAAAATAATAATAATAATGTTGTCTTGGCTTTTAGTAAATAAATAAAAGCAGTAAGTTCCAATAATGAAACTACCTATGATTCATTTTAACAATAGACACCAACGTGAAGGTAAGCCAAGCAGTCTATCAACACAAAACATCACAACAATAACACATAACAATAGATTATTCACACCCTTGATCCTAAAATCCAGCAAAAATAACAAACCAAATTAAAATATGAAAGGCAAAATTATAAAACCAATTTAAAGTTAACTATATATTTATCTTTTTACTAAACATATAACTACATAAAAGTATATTTGTTTTTATGTTCAATATTAGTTATTCAATTACTTCAAATTTAGGACATTAAAACACCCTAGATTTAAAGATCAAGGTTACGCTAAACATTAACAGACATTATTGTGTTTCCAGAATAATTAAAAAAGGCTAGACAACACAACCTAGCTCTAAAGCAGTAACACCACCTGACACTAAATGCTGCCAAGTCTCACCTCTGCTATAAGTACACCACTTGGCTGGCAAGGTTATCAATCTTGCTCAATATAATGCCAACTCACACCACTTTGTAAACATGGAAACAACATAATTTAAACATATATACAGCTATAAACAAATATGGTTTCATATAACACATATAAACATATTATTACACATATAAACATATTAAATGACAGGTATATATATCAAAAACTATGAAAAAAAAAATTAAAATATTTAAAAAAATATAACATTATTTGTGTAACACTTTTCATCTTCCATACCTTGAATGAAATGTTTATCAATTTTGAAAAACAAACTATTAAATGCCCTAGTTCTTGAACATGCAACATATAGTTGACCATGAGAGAAACACGGTTTTTTGAGATATACCCCAACTCTATCAAATGTTTGACCTTGACTTTTGAAAATTGTCATTGAATAAGCCAATCTGACAGGAAACTGACGACATTTCAGAACAAAAGGTAAATTAGAATCTGATGGAGCCAATTGAATATGAGGAACAAAAACCCGTTTACCACCAGAAACACCTGTCAAAACCTCTGCATCAATATAATTATTTTGAAGAGCACAAACTTTCATTCGAGTACCATTGCATAGCCCAGCTTTGAGATCTAAATTTCTAAGTAGCATAATTATACAACCAATTTTCAATTTTAAACAATGAGGTAGCAAACCTGAAGGTGTTAAGCTGTTCAAAAACTCAACAGGAAAATTATTTCTTTCATTAAGGTCATCAGTATCAATTTGATCAGCACTTAAATAAATTTTGACCTCACCCGGTAGACATTCAAGCACTTCTTCATTGATTGATAATGAATCAAAATTGGTTGGTGTTAAAATCACACGTTTAGAATAATCATTTTGATCAGCATCTCCAAAAATCTTTTCAACAACTGATTCATTTTCTCTAATAATGCACTGATTTGGTATTTCAATGCATCCTTTAAAAGGATCCTCCTCTTTGACAGGTATTGTTCCGTTCCCAAGCTTTAGAAGACATTGGGAAAATTCACCTTCCCCATCTTGTACTGTCATATTTTCAGTTAATGCAAACTTCTGCACCCATAGCCAATGCAAACAAAATTTTACACACAATTCTACTATTTCAGCTGGTTGTGTTTATACACAATTCTACTATTTCAGTTGTTGAACATTTTCATCACAATTTTCTAGATTTAAGCCTATAAACTCAATAACAGGCAGATTGTAATCAGCCAGCATTTTACCACTTTGATTAATAATCTTTTCAATTTGATGAAGAGTAACTTGTTCAGCTATCAGAAGTGGGACTGAGCGGTGAATGAAATCTTCCATCATAAAAGCTTTGCATGTATTCCAGAGATGTATAGGATTGTCAGATTCACAAAAGGTCAAAATAATTGAAAACAACTGTCTAATTTGCTTTGGCATACGTGTTAAAACTGCCTCAGAAAGAGTATTCTGTCATTCAGTGTCATGTTACAACAATTCTTTCAAAACACATGCTTCACGAAATGTTTCAAGGACAATACCATTTACAGTACGCACATCCTCCCAAGATGTTGCTCCTTTTGCTTGCAAAAGTAACAGTTTAAGAAAAAACAATTCTCCAGTTGGATTAAATTTATCCATTCTTACTATCACCTTATTACCACCCATAACCTTCTATTTACAATGTCTAACCTTCCATTTACAATGTTTATCATCAAATACAAAGTGATAAGGAATGTCTACATAAGAATAGCAATTTGCTCTTTCATTTTCAGTATTTAACTTAAACCATGCTGGTAGGTGTGTATTACGTTGAGCTGCACAATCTAAAGCCATTTGTTCTGCTCCTTCTCTAAAATAAAATATTTGATTTTCAGGTAGATGTTTACCAAGTCACAGCACTTTGAAAACACAGAAATAAGATAATGTAAACATATGTACTAACTATAAACACAATAAATGTGTTTAAATATGTAAATAAGGTTAAATATATACCTTATATACATATTTAAACACATTTTTAAAACAATTATATAACACATACACAAACAATAAAAACACTTTACAGTATTGTACTACTTTACATTATTGTAAAAACACATAGATAAAACAACTATAAAGCACTTATTACCACATACACATACATATCAAAAAAGCATATATGCAAACAATAAACGCGTGCAAACAAAAATTTTAAAAACGACGCGAGAAAATTTAAAAAGATTCAAAATGCATATTTACAAACAATACTCGGCGCTACTGCAGTTTCTCCCCCCCCCCCCCCCCCTTTTTTTTTTTTTTTTTGTTTTTTTATGATTATGATAGAGAATTTTATGCTGATTCAGAAAAATATAAAAACATAGACCTGAAAATCAACGGAAAGTGCTCTAATTCGAAGTCAAAGTTGTAAAAAATCCCACTAAAAACCCTAATATTCGCCATTTTTTTTCAAAACGCTTTTATTTTTAACGAAAACTAATTACCGTTACATTGCGCAATAAACAGACCTGGTTTCCATCAGCCTTTGCATTACTGTTAGAGTATTATAACGAATTTGTTATAACGAAATGAAATTAATGGAAGATTTCAGATAAAGGTTGAACGTAGAATTTGAGAATGCAGACAAACTGAGGAATAATTATTATTGTATCGTACACTGGTTTTTTTATTAAAAAAAAAATGGTTTAATGGTTACTATTTCTAAATTTTACATGTGATAAAACAACAATGAAATAAGTTTCAAAAGTTCTTCTTTTAGGAAAAAAAAACTGTTGATTTCTTTTTTAAAATTTATTACAAAAGTACATTACTTGCAATATAGTTTATTCTCTATCAAAAAACGGCTATTTTCATTGCCACAAAAACTTGCGCAAGATAAACATACTTTAACAACTTTTTTAATGTAAAAACCATGCTATTTATGTATTGCTTTTGTCAGCAAAAAGATCATTAAGTTATTATTTTCAAAATGGCGAATATTAGGGTTTTTAGTGGGATTTTTTACAACTTTGACTTCGAATTAAAGCACTTTCCGTTGATTTTCAGGCCTATGTTTTTATATTTTTCTGAATCAGCATAAAATTCTCTATCATAATCAATCATAAAAAAAAAAAAGGGGGGGGGGGGAGAAACTGCAGTAGCGCCCAATACTCTTTTCCTTCTTTTTTTTTTTTTTTTCATTGGACCTGTAATCCTCATAACAAAATTTAACCGTTACATACAATAACATGTGACATGCCATGTCAGTGTTGGCACAAAATTTTAATTTATTTTTTTTTAATTTTCTAAAAAAGAACAAAAATAGTTAATAGCATTACAGAAATTTCAATGTAGTAATAACTATTTTATGGAAATAGCATTAGTATAACTTTAAATAACATCCATACCCCTATTTTCCTTCTAAAAAATAAGATAATAAAAACAAAACTGCAAAAAGAAAAACTAAAACAGACAAAATATAAACGATTTAAAAAATTAAAACCCTTTCTACTTTAAATCCTTTCTACTTTATCTAATAAAAATTTAAATCCTTTCTACTTTAACTAATTAAAATTTAAATCCTTTCTACTTTACCTAATAAAAATGTATATAAAACTATTTTATATACTTACTTCAATTATAAGATGATCTCAGCAATGATTATTTATCTTAATATGATTCTTTATGTAATATATCTAAACTAATAATTAAATTCCAAATCTAAAGTAATAATTTAATTCCAAAAGGAAAAAAGTTTCAATTCGCTTAAGAGATCTTTCTGCAATGGCCGCGTGCATTTAGAGAATGCGCTTTTTCAAAGCCTAGTAACTAATGACGAAACGACGTTAAACGTTAAACATTTCTGTACTATTTATATTAAGATTGTTTAAAACTTAATATAACTTTTGAGATGGAGTAAGAAAATATGTATACATATTTTCTACAAGAAAATAGTAAGTAAATTTATATTCTGCCCGCTATTTTACATGTTTACATTAATCTTTGGTAATTTAAAGACCGGAATTCTTGTTAAATAGTTTTATGGCATTGTGAAATAGGGGTGGTTCATATCACAGTAATGTTTAAATTTTGAGCTTAGAAAATAAGCTATATTATTTTCTAAGCTTAGAAAATAATATAGCTTATTTTCTAAGCTATATTATAAAACTTTTAAAGTTAAACCTCTAAAGAGGTTTAACTTTAAAAGTCTAACTAGTCGTATGTCAATTTGTGTGTTCTTCACACTCATATTAACAAAAACTTTCATATAAAATGGAAAAAACAGATCTTAAACTTGAAATAACTAAATTTTTTCGACCTTTAATATGTTTGCAGACATATGACTGGTTAGAAATTAAACATATAACTTAAAACTTGTTTGAAAAAGTTGTTTTCTCAATTTAATATTTTATCTTCATTTAGAGCAGCACCATATTATACCAAAATATGGTTCATCAACTATAAAGCAAAATTTTGTCTATCTTAATCTAAACTTGAGTAATTAAAAAAAAAATTTAACTCTGTTTGATTTTAGACAAACTAAAGCGTTAGGAGAAAAAAAAAATTAAAAAAAAAATTATTTGGGCTAAAAAAATACAGTGAAACATAACCTTTTTGTAAAAACGCAAAATTCGTGTATTTTCCAGAACATGCATTAACGGCGTTGAGCATGTAGCTTTCTCGCAGCGAACACAACGTTTCAGTTCTACATTTTCTCTTATACTAAAAAACTCTCCTCTACATAAGTTTTGCATACAATTTTTATTTACTAAAATATCTAAATTACTGACATAAAAAAAATCACTCAAAGAATTTTTGTAAAGTTTGTAAAAACAATGTCAGTATAAGCAAAGTTGTTCTGTTAAATCGCTTTTTCCGAGTTTTAAAATTCCAGAAAATTGAAGCCGATTTCGGGCTAGCCCTAATTTTGCCCTAACCCACTCCTTATTAGGATCTCACTTAAACACACTCTAATTTTTAAAAATCATTAAAAGTATACTAATTTCAATCTGAAAAGAAATGTAAGCTACTATTTTGAAGTTTTAATAAAAAAAATTGTTTGAGAAAATTCGCCCTTAAAGTACCCTGAACAACTAAGAGACCCTTAAGGGGCCCCTAAGTCATTTTTAGGCGGGTTCTAGACTAAATTAAAAAAAGAATCTTGAAAGGTAAGAATATTGTCATTTCTTACCTTCAAAATTGGTTAAATTTGATTATTTTTACAAAACTTTTACTTTTTTTTATGCATTTTTGACTTTTGTTGATCAACAAAGTTTTCAGATGACGTCCTATTTGATAGGCTTGGAAGGATCAATGATATATATTAACTAAATATCTAACTCGTGCTTCCGCAGTGAAGCAAATTTTTTGCCAGCCAGGTTTGTTTTGCCAGACTGGAATGATGCAATTAGAAATCAAAGCATGGACGTATAAAGCTTGGTTTCAAATAGCTGTAGAAATATCGTTCAACAATCGTGCAACATTCATTTGATTTGTTGTGCGGTAAATTGTTGTGCAATGCAATGTTTCCATTGATTTGAATTAGCGCAAAGATCTTTCAAAAAAACAGTGTAAACAAACAAAAAATGGTCTTCATAAAAAAAATCTCTTTCTAAATTATCGACTTTTTGTTATACTTTTAATTTTAAGACGCTGAAAAAGCGTAAAAAATAGAAAGCATATGTTTTGGGTCACAGAACTATTTAAAAAACGCGTTAAGCAAGGTGCGTTTAGTCCTTTAGTGCAAGAAATGATGCTATTTGATAGAGAACTTTTATATCGTTACTTAAGAATGTCTCCTAACAGACTTGAACGGCTTTTGTCATTAAATCGGATCTTCAAACCTGTTGGGCTTATGGAAGGGATAATGATGCTGCTATTTTAAAGGCAAGCACATTTGGTAGAGCATTTAACATGGGAAATTTTCATTTAGCAGAAATGTCTGAAATCGATCCTAAAGTTCCACCATTCTTTGTTGTAGATGATATATTTACACTTAAACCATGGTTAATAAAACCATACCCAGGTAAAAACCTTACCGTTCAGCAAAGAGTTTTTAGTTATTGCCTACCAAGAGCACGGAGAAGAATTGAAAATAGCTTTGGAACTTTAGCTGCTAGATGGAGAATTTACAAATCTCCAAATAAAGCAAAACCATTGAAAGTGGAAAATATAATAAAGGCTACTGTCTGTCTTCGCAACTATTTGTATTTAATAAATGGATGCACATTATATCTCTACTGGTTTTGTTGATAGTGAAAGTAATTCAGCAATTGTTATTCAAGGAGATCGGAAAAAAGAATTACAAGATCAAGTATGTTTGCTTAATTCCTCAAAATCAAAAAGTATTAAATCATTTTTTGATGCAATTGCAATAAGAAATACTTCTAAAGATTATTTTAATTCATGTGAAGGAAGCCTTTCGTGGCAATTGGACTATGTTCAACCATGTGGCCACAATCATTTTAATAACTAGATTATATGTAATATACTTTAATAAACTTTCTTTTGAATGACAATATGATTTAAAAAAATAATACTTTTTTACTTTTTTAAATTTTAGATATTCCTCAATAGTTAAAAGTTAATAAAAGATGTATATTATACCTCAATGGTTTTATTTAAAGTGTGTAGTTTTTCACATCAATTGGTTAAACAAAATAGTAAGCTAGCTTTAATGTGAATAAATAATGTAATATTTACATTATTTATTCACATTAAAAGGTTAAACAGAGAGGCTAGATTGTTTCACCTTTATCTGGAAACTCTAATTTGAGAAGAAGTGCTTTGTATTTGAGCTTTAGCCAAAGCTTTGGAATAACTGTTTAATTGCTTTAGCTGTGGAATTAATGATTTCATAAATAAATAATCTTTATCCTGCTATTCTTCAGTCGGATTTTCAATATTGGAGTTAATCTTTTCTAATGTTTTCACTAAAGTTTTGTCAAGTAAATCATCAGAATCTAATTTTTTTCTTTTTCTTTTAGTTTTGTTATTAGTATGAATTGTCGATTCACTTGACTCTACTTGCACACAAGAATTTATATAATCGTTTTTTTCAGTCACATCTTCAGATAAATGATTATCTAGCTCCTTGTTCAATGGATGATGAATATTTTCAACTTGCTCACAAACCACCTCAACGTTTTCCTCCAAATTCGTTGTTTCTAATCTGGAATCAGAGAGGTTGAACAAATATTCGATGTTGTTTCACGATGTTCTATAAAAGTATTTAGCCAATCGAGCTGAAGAAACTAAGGTGGAACTTCCAGAACCTGATAGGATATTTCACTTTGATTTCAGCCACCTTCATAACTATTTCGAATGCTTTTATACTTTTCTTCCACTTGATTAGCTGATAAGTTTGACAGGCGACCAATTTCTTCCCATGCATTTTTCTTTTTCTATTTGTCTTTAAATACCTTATCAAACTTATTATACAAAACCGAAAATTTTTGAACTTCGTTCATAAAATCTGCCATAGAGATTTTTTCTAACACACAAGATGGAGCCGTCGCCATGCTTTGTAAAAAATGGCGATATTTTGTAAACTTGATTGTTGTACAACAGTTGTGTGGTTTCCAATAAAAAAATAAGCTGCACGTTTTGCACAAAAAACAAAATACTGTTGCAGAAATAGATCTTTTTAAAAACTCACAACCGTAGTTGTACAACATAAAATTTGTCGTACAACCGACGTTAAGTTATGCAACTTGCACTAGAAAATGTTTCCATTATAAAACAAAGTTGTTGTGCAACTGTTGTACGATATTCCTACAACTATTGAAAACCAAGCTTAAGAGATGGACGTGCATCTCTTTGTTTTACATCAAAGCGGCCGCAGAAATAGGCGAGCCATGCGAGTTTCTGACAAACTCTAAATTTTCACCCGTCAACAAAAAAATCTATTAAAATGGCAGACCACAGTTTTAAAACAGAAACTCTAATCGCGTGTTTTTAGTTTAAACTTTTATGGCATTTGTTTTATAAGACTGTTCAGGATAAAGTAACTACATCACACGTTGACAAATTACTAAACAAATTACACCAAGGCAAAGGAAATTAGTTGTCGGCACGAACAGATTTTCATCATTTTTTCAAGATGAACATTGGTAAATTTGGGAACATTTTTTGTGTAAAAAAGGTCTGCCAATAATAATATAGACCTGTAAGGATAATTTTAAAATGACTAAAAAAAGTATAGCGAAATATAGAAAAAAGCTGAAATAAAATTTTTTGTCAAGATTCACCAGTCTTAATTTTGTGTATTTTTTTAGTATTTTTTCCAATATGTCGCCGTTTTTTGCCTTGACTACTCTATAAGCTCCATAATATATATTCCAGTATGCATTCTTTTTAGTTGATGTAATTTCTAAAAGGCTTTTTTACAATTCATTTGATAAAACCAAACCTTTTAAAAAGTTATTCAAATTTATAATTATCTTGCAAACGGCAACCAGATATTTCATGTTTTCGTTTTTCATATTTCATATATTATTTCATTTGTCATAAAAAACACATAATAACCCATTTGTTTTTGTGAAATAAAATTTAGTGTACTTATAGCTGGTAATGGTCTGCGTCTCGGAATCGCTTTCTCGAAATGAACCGGAACAAGCGTAACGAGACGAGAAATAACCCAGAAAAAATTGACGAATAAACTGTCCCGGAATAGAGTTATAAACCGGGACAATAAATTTTCTTTCGGATCATCTTTCTATCCCGGATATCATTGTCTTGTCTCGTCTCGAATAAAAAAAATAACGAGACGCAGATGCTTAATAGCTGGTAATCATATTATGTTAACATTAAATACTTAGTTAGTCTTGACGGTTTGCCATAAATTGGTTTTGGTAAAATTCTTTAAAACAGTGACATTATTTTTTTCTTTATTGTATTTACATTCATTTTATGCATATTTATCTCTAAAATAGAAAATTCTATAATATTAATAAACTACAGCAATATAACAGATTGAGTAGTTCCCTGGACATGAAACCATTGTGCTCTAGGTAGCTACAAAACTTTGAATATAGAAATATTTAATAAACAATACATTTATCACCTAGACTTATTTCAGAAAACTATGCAAAAACACATCTTTATTACCTGAACTTGTTTCAGAAATCTATGCAAAAATACATCTTTATCACCTGGTTAAAGCACAAACTGACAACTAACTTTAAAAAAGTTTAGGAAGCAATTAAAAAAACTTATCCTATTCAAAAACCATATATATACTAGCAATAAGCAACCCGTAATACGGGTTATGGTCGGTCTGTTAATTTATAGTGGCTGTTTTCCACAATTTAAAGTTGCGAAACCTTAACTAATAACCTTTTAGAAAAAACCCTTCAAATTAAAAAAATTGAACCACTTGTAAAATTAAAATAAAAAGTATGCGGAGGTAAAATAATTTACCAAGTATTTGAAATTGAGTAATTTACAACTGACATAGATCATATCAGTGTAAGGCAGAACCATTTTTCTCGATACTAAGTTCAACACAATGTTTTTAGTTACTAACACAAAATAATAACACTTTATCATGCTTTAAATTGACGAAAAAGTAAGGCTATATTCTTGTTATATTTTTTATAACATGAACTTTAATTAATAGGATTAATATTAAGCGAACGTAAATTATACATGATTTATTAATTTTTTGGTATCCCTTTGATACATTTTTCTTTAAAACAGGAAATTTTCTTTAAAACGTTAAATGCACACAACCAAATTAATTTATTAAAAATAACTGACCATTACTATATATGGCACTAATCTGACCATTTTTATATATATGTCCTCTGTTTCAATAGCTTTTAGTAAACGGTAATTTACTACCATTTACTAAAAATTCCTTTTGTTACTCGAAATTTAATTTTCTTAAATATTTTGACACTAATAAAGGACCTCCCTTCCCCGTTTTTGCCTTAATGGTGGTCAGGAGAATAGTTATTTTTATTAAGAGTAGTCAAGTTTTTGATGAAGACCTTTTACCAGAATAATGAAATGTAAAACAATGATTTACGTGTATAAGAATTTTTTCTTTTTAATATTTATAAGAATTTAATATATATAAAAATTTTTTCTTTCCTCAAAAGTGTTGCAAATGCAAACTAAGCTAATTAATTAGTTAAAAATCTTATCAAATTTAAATAACTCGATATTTGAAAAATGCGCTAAACTACAATATTAACCACCCATTTAAAAAGATTCCCTAAATTACATACAGCAAATTATTAGGCTTAAAATAGAGAAAACTTTAAAAAAATTGAACTAATTGCATACATTTATATCATTTTAACTGACCAGAATTTACAATAAAAGGTAATCAGGTTTCTTTTTATAAATCGTATAAAAGCGTCAATCGTAAATCCTAAAGAAAAAAAAAAATGGAATTATGATACTATAATTACAAAAACCACAAAAAAAAAAAAAATAAATAAAACACCACAAAAAAAACTGAAAATCGATTTACCTATTTATAGTAACCCATTTTGACATGGCAGTTAATATAAACATGCAGTTTTAGCATAATGTTGTCTTGGCTTTCAGTAAATAAATAAAAGCAGTAAGTACCAATAATGAAACAGCCTATTATTCATTTTTTACAATAGTCACCAACATGAAGGTGTCTATTGTTAAAAATGAATACCAACATAAAACATCACAACAATAACACAAAACAATAGCATATTTACATCCTTGATCCTAAAATCCAGTGAAGATAACAAACCAAATTAAAATATGAAAGGCAAAATTAGAAAACTAATTTAAAGTTAACTAAGTCTATCTTTTTACTAAACATATAAATACATAAAAGTATATTTGTTTTTATGTTCAATATTAGTTATTCAATCACTTCAAATTTAGGACATGAAAACACCCTAGATTTAAAGATCAAGGTTGCATACTCTCATACACATTACGCTAAACATTAACAGACATTATTATTTTTTTTTTTGAGAATAATTAAAAAAGGCTAGACAACACAACCTAGCTCCAAAGCAGTAACTCCGCCTGGCACTAAATGCTGCCAAGTCACAACTCTGCTATAAGTAAATTGCTTGGCTGGCAAGGTTATCAATCTTGCTCAACATAATGCCAAATCACACCACTTTGAAAACATGGAAACAACATAATTTAAACATATATACAACTATAAACAAATATGGTTTTATATAACACATTTTATTAATAATCTTTTCAAATTGATGAAGAGTAGCTTGTTCAGCTATTAGAAGTGGGACTGAGTGGTGAATGAAATCTTCCATCATAAAAAATTTGTATGTATTCCAGAGATGTAAAGGATTGTCAGGTTCACAAAAGGTCAAAATAATTGAAAACAAACACATGCTTCACAAAACGTTTCAAGGACAATACCATTTACAGTATGCACATCCTCCCAAGATGTTGCTCCTTTTGCTTGCAAAAATAACAGTCTAATAAAAAAAAAAATCCTCCAGTTGGATTAACTTTATATCACCTTATTACCATCAAGTTTTTTACTTGTTGGATTAACTTATTATCACCTTATTACCATCCCTTTATCTAACCTTCCATTTACAATGTTTATCATCAAATACAAAGTGATAAGGAATGTCTACATAAGAATAGCAATGTGCTCTTTCATTTTCAGTATTTAACTTAAACTATGCCGTTAGGTGCTTATCACGTTGAGCTGCACGATCTAAAGCCATTTGTTCTGCTCCTTCTCTAAAATAAAATATTTGATTTTCAGGTAGATGTTTACCATGTCACAGCACTTTAAAAACACGGAAAGAACATAATATAAACACATGTACAAACTATAAGCACAATAAATGTGTTTAAATATGTATATAAGGTTAAATATATACTAAAATAAATAAATACCTTATATAAATATTTAAACCCCTTTTTTAAACAATTATGTAACACATATTAACACATACACAAACAGTAAAAAAACACTTTACATTATTATAAAAACACATTGATAAAACAACTATAAAGCACTTATTACCACCAGGCCTTCCCAGGAGAGGCGTGCGGTCGCATGCCTTGAGTGAACACGGATATTTTTTTTTTGTCAATAATGAAACTATTCCACAACCTTAAAGTAATAAAAATGAGTCTAGCTATGTTGTAATTGATCTTGGTATTATTGTAAGGGTCTGCGTCTCGGAATGGTTTTCTCGAAATGAACCGGGAAAAGCGTAACGAGACGAGAATATTACCGGAAAAAATAGCGAGACAAAGGAAACGATTATCCCGGAATAAAGTTATATATCGGGACAAAATTTTTTCTCGGAATTTAAAAACTGTGTCCCGGATAATTAAAAAACTTTACGAGACAGATCAATTATATAAACTAGATATCTAACTCGCGCTTTCGCAGTGAAGAAAATTTTTTGCCAACCAAGTTGGTTTAGCCAGCCAGAAATGACGCACAGTGACTCAAAACAACAACAAAAATGGCACTAAACCCCTCACAATTTTTTGGTAAATATAGTGCCCTTTTTTAAAATAATATTAAATTAGAATGATCATTTATTTAAAAAGTGAAAACAGTTTTTTCATAAAACTTATATTTTACATTTTATGGTTAGAAGTTAAAAATTTTAATATTATTTTCAAAGAAATCTAAAAAATGAGAGATTTTTATTTAGTAAAAATGGAGAACTTTTAATCTAAATTAAAGTCTATATTTACTTTGAAGATAATCTTTTAACTTTATATATTTTTTGAAGAAATACAAATGTCAATTTTTAACAGTGCTTTATTATATCAAAATAAATGAAAATGGCGGATAACAAGGTTTTTATGAACTCAATGACATTTGTATTTCTTGAATTTGAGTTTTTTACTTGTATAACTTGTTTCAACATATCAAATATTGTTTCAAGTAACATATTTTTGTCATCATATGCTACTTAGAAATTTGTTAAAATGTTTTTATTTGAATAATGATTTACTATTCAAGAAGTGCTAGATATTTGAAATAGCATTACTTCACAACTTCAATATTTCTTGTAATAAGTAACATTATTTACTTAAACATTATAGGGAACTGTAATGTGATAATTGTCAAAGCAATAAAAATATAAAATGTTAAACAGTGTAAAGTGAAAATTATGTAAAGTACTCAAAAATGTTTCTGATAAATATTAATGGTTTTAAAAACAACAACAACAAAAAGATTAGATCTTATCCCGAATATACTTGAATTAGGAGTGGATAAATTACGATTTTGGAAGGATTTACTTAACAAAATCAAATAAAACTGAAGAAATTAGTAAAGAGAACATAAATTAATGCTACTTTAGATAGATCTATTTCAAAAATGAGGAAAAAAACTAAAACAATATGGTAGAAATTATGATTCTTTTATAGAAAAAGAATACCAATGGCTTCAAGAAAATCTTATGACCAATAAAAGTAGCCATTTTGGTTCTGGAAAACCCCATAAACAATGGGTGGTCCTTGGAGAGCAAAGGAAAAGAGAAAAAATAAAAGAACTAGGTATTGAACATCATGCTCTATTGTTAGTCTCTGCAAGAATTACACTTTTTAAAAAAAGTCAAATGTTTTATGGATCAAAAAACTTAAAGACACTTTGGATAATCTTTCCCTTAAATATGAGTGTAAAACAAACTCTTGCATTAGAAGTGAATACTGACCTCAACGGTAAACAATATCAGAAACTCAGCTCTTGGACACATATTTATCCCCTTCTTCCAATATATTTTAGTGGAAATACTATTCCAAAAATATTTTTTTCCCCCTGATTTCAGTTGCTACCATTAATTTTTATAAAGCTGAGTTTATATAGATGGTATAACAATATCAATAATAGCATCTGAAATAGATAATAGTAATTGCGCCAGAAATTCATTATTTCAATTTTTCACATTAAGGATTAACTAGTATGTCTAATTATGTCTCGGTATGTCCCGTTAAAAAGATGTAAATTCCGGGAAATTGTAAAGCTCCTATTTTGTCCGGGACATCTCGCCTCGTCTCGGTATCGTCCCGGATTTCGAGTGAAAATTGAAAATTGTCTCGATATTTATCGCTAATCGGGACAAAGCTTTTAGGATCGTCTCGTCTCGATTAAAAAAAATAACGAGACGCAGACCCTTACATTATTGTACCATGGCCTACTTTATACACGGCCGGATATGTTGCATAAATAGGCCGAAAATTAGAAGGCCAGTTTTTCATGGTTCTTTTTGGCAAGAACGTCGTGTTGATCAAGTTTCCAAATTAGTTGTGAGAAATATGGTAAATAAATGCGCTGTGGTTAATTGTCGAACTGGCTATAAATTTAAAAAAAGTGAACCTAGTTCTCTTTATCCAAGTAAAACTGTTTTTAGTTTTCCCAAAGATACTAATTTAGAAGAAAAATGGATTAAATTTGTAAACAGAAAAGATTGGAAACCAAGCAAACATTCAGTTATTTGCATGGATCATTTTGAAGAAAAATATTTAAAATATGGAAAACGAGTTACTTTAAAACACGAGTTAAAACCTGTTCCATCTATTTATTCTGAAGAAACTTGTATTCCATCTTCTGTAATGCCTAAAGTTTCTAACTTTCGTAAACCACCAACTAAACGAGATTCTACTATCCCAGATGAAATTCATTCATTTCAAGAAATGGATAAAATAAAAAACATTGATATGCTTCATGAATCTAACTCTCCAAATGGATTTAGTTTTCAAAGATATGAAAGTTTTGTTTTATATTATCGTTTGTTTTTTGTAGACTCCACTCCTTTTATTGAATCAATAAGTGTTGATAACAATTTGCATGTAAAACTGCATTATAAAAGTTGTCCACTTCCACTTCCTCATTGGTTTAGAACTATCAACAATTGTAAACTCACAAGTTTATCTATTTTAGACAATTTGGTGTCTTATATGCTCAACCTTGTTAAAGGAAATTCCTATTATTTAGTTAATGAACTTTCAAAACTAACCTTTTTTAAATCTAAAGGTCGACCTCCATATTCTTCAAAAGTGTTACGTTTTGCACTAATGCAAAGATATTCATCATCTCAGGCTTATTCGCATCTTCTGGAACAACTTCCTTTACCGTCAAAGTCACTATTAAAGAAGTTAGTATCAGGTGGAATTGATTCAATAAAATCATTAAAGTTATTGTTAAATGAGGACAAAATAAGCAATGATTGTGTTATTCTTTTTGATGAAATGTATCTGCAGCAATCTTGTGAATACCACAGTGGTAGATTAACTGGACAAGATAAAGAGTCGAACGACTCTATTTATGCAACATATCCGGCCGTGTATAAAGTAGGCCATGATTGTACAAATTCTTACTAAGTTGTAGACGATAGTTCGTCTGACTTTTTTTTCCCGTGAACTTTGGGAAGTCAGACGAGAAAACTTTGGTTATTTAAAAAAATGAATAATGGCGAAATATAATTTCGTTTTGCAGGTTTAAGGACGGGGGTAGTATGCCATTGCCGAGAGCTTTTAAAGCTTCTTTTTCGTAATCCTTTAAAAATTTAATAAAAAATAAATCGCAAACTTTTTTAAAAGCATACTTTAAATTATCTTTTTCTTTTGTTATACTGCTTCTAAATAGCACTGATAATTTAATTAACTAAATTTTGGCGTAACCCATGATTAACCCCCCGAAACTTTACGATATTTCATTAAGATCAAAGAAAAGCCGCAGGAACATACAATACTGCTCAAAAATTTAGCACACATTAGATTTAAGTTGCGTTTTTTTCTTTAAAAATGAAATAAAAGTAAAAAATAAGAAATTCAAGGTTTTTTAAAAAACAAAAAATATTTATTTGACTTTTTTAATTACATTAAGAGAAAAAAAAACTAAAAAAAACAAATGTCTAACACTAAATATCTTTAATCAAAGTTAACATATAAAAAAAAGTTAAAAAAAGCCGCTCATAAGTTTAGCACACCTGGATTTAAGTTTGCTTTAATAGCAAGATCAATAAGGGATATGTCCACCTTTGTTCTTTATGCATAGTTCACATCTTCTTTTAATTGAATCAAAAAGTTTTCGGCAATAATCAGTTGATAAGCTGTCGAACGACTCTTTCAAACTTTCCCTAAGATGTTCAGCTGATGTTACGGGAGCTTTAGTGAGTTTGCGGTCCAGTACAGTCCATACATTTTCGATTGGATTAAGGTCAGGTGATCTAGCTGGCCACTGAAGTACCTTAATGCTGTTTTCTTGAAACCAAATAGTCACCGTTTTTGCCTTGTGACAAGGAGCGTTATCTTGTTGAAATTGCCACTCTGACTCATTGCTAAAAAAGATGTCTCTAGTCGGGGTTAAATGATTTTCAAGCGTTTCGATATATTTATGTTGATCCATACGACCATTGTATAAGTAGCAGAGACCTGGGCCGTCATTAGTGATGCAACCCCATATGCCTACCGAACCTCCACCACCTTGTAGTCGCGGCACAATGAAGCGACTACGAAACATCTCAATATAGTGTCTTCAGATAATCACTCTGTTCTTTCGGTTAATAACTGTAAAGTTGGATTCGTCACTGAATATTATTCTTCTTAGTTCATAATTAGTCATTTTCAAAATAGCTCTACAAAATTTGATACGTTTTAACCGATCAATTGGTTTAAGCAGTGGTTTTTTAGCAGCAACGTAGCAACAAAGTTTTCGATCAATCAAACTTCTATTTACAGTTTGTCTTGAGATATGATTTTTTAGAGCCAAGTTCACTTCTTGTGCAATCTCTTTGGCTGAGTATTTAGGGTTTTTTCTTGCAATTCTATAGATACTGTTATCATCGGTGATGCTTGTGATTCTTGGTCGTCCAGATCGGTTTTTGTCTGCAGTAGTACCAGTTTTTTCAAATTTCTGAATTGTTCTGAGTACACATGAACGAGATACAGACTTAAGAGTTCGAGCAATTTCAGAGCTGTTGAAACCACCAAGGTGTAGTCCTACAATACGCTGTTTTATTTCAGAGCTAATTGATTTTTTTCCCATCTTATTGGTCACATTATGGACAAAATTTAAGCGAAAAATACCAAGTTTATTTCAAATGAGGTAATACATACTATTTATATCTTTGAAACTTTTGTTCAGTTTTGTTTATGTAAAAATGGATAGTTAAATTTACTTTTTAATAAAGTTTTGACGTCAAAAAGTAAAGAGCGGCAGTTAAAAGACAATAGAAGTGCAAGTGTGCTAAACTTATGAGCAGCTTTTTTACACCGCTTTAATTATCGGTTTCTGTTTAAGTTAAAAATAGATGGTAAAATTAACGTAATTTTTTTTCAATTTTTTTTTCTATATAAGGTATGTTTTAATTAACTGTAAATAAAAAAAATTGAAAAGGCATAAGAAGTTTACCGCCTAAAAGTTCAATTAAAAGAAGAAAAATGAAACTTAAATCTTATGTGTGCTAAATTTTTGAGCAGTTCCGGTAGATGAAAAATTGCATTAGCGCAAAAACCAAAGTTTTCTCGTCTGACTTCCCAAAGTTCACGGGAAAAAAAAAGTCAGACGAATTATCGTCTAACCAAGTTGGAACATGCCCTGACTGTGAGAGCAAGGCTATCAACATGAATATAGATCATAAAAATAAAAAAGACTTAAGTTCTTTGTTGCTATTGAGTTGCGCTGAGTGTTTATGGAAATTGAAGTTCTATACCGTTAAAAAAGTTTCAAGTAAAACTTCTGAAAAATCTTTTGATATAAATTTACTTTCAGTAATTGCAGTAAAAGTGTGAAATTGGAAAAGGACATAGTGCATTAGAAAAACTATGTGGTTTTTTAAACTTACCACCTCCACTTCAAAAAGCCACATCTAATGACTTTCAAAATAAAATATGGCTGTAATATAAATATATTGCAACACACTCAATGATCAATGCAGCTCTTGAGTTTACAGTAAGAGATAATACTGGAATTTCAGATATTACTGTTTCTTGTGATGGTGCATGGCAGGAACAAGGATATAACTCTTTAAATGGTATAGTGACTATTATTGCAGTTGATACAGAAAAATACCTTGACTATTGTGTTCACACAAAAATATGTAAAGTTTGTGGACTCTGGGAGGATAAGTTTAACTCTGATGAGTATGTAGAATTTATGTAAAAATACAAAAATGACTGTCACCTTAATCATATTGGATCTGCTGGATCTGTGGGAGCAGCAGGATTTGTCGTGTGTTTTAATGCTTCTGTTTTAGAAAGGAAACCAAGATATAAATTATTTTGGAGGCAGTGACTCTAAAGCATTTGTAGACATTCAAAAACAGAATCCTTATGATAGGAAAGAATTAACCAAACTTGAATGTGTAGGTCATATTCAAAAAAGAGTTGGAGCAAGGCTAAGAAAGTAAAAGCAACTAATAACAGCTTATTAAGTGATGGTAAAAGATTAGGGGGTGTTGGTTGTCTTATAGACAAAAAAATTAACAAGTTACAAAATTATTTTGGAATTGTGATTTGTCAATGCTATGGGAAGTCTGTTTATGAGCTAAAAAAGGTTATTAGAGCTGTATAATTTCATTGTTCTGAGGCATCATCTTCTGATGTAAGACATGCAATGTGTCCTTGAACTATTAATACTTGGTGCAAATGCCAAGCAGACAAAGTTCAAAAACAAATGTTTATAAACAAAAACTAGGACTGCCTACTGCTATTAGGGACATAATTAAACTAATATTTATTGATTTATCAGATGAAAACATGTTAGAAAGGTGCCTTCATGGAAAAACTCCCACAACCCTAAAACAACATCTAAAAATAATCTCATAACCCTGAGGGATTAGGCATACGAAAGTTATGTTAAAATTACTCGTGCCAATAACTGGGATGTTTGTGTGACATGATATAATTTAAATTATGAATGAAAGATGAGCCCATTAGTTGAAAAAAAATTAAAATTTTATGTAAAGATTGTGTCCGGGGCTCCAATCTTGAACATTGTTGATTTTCTCAGATTATTTTAAGTTTTATGCTTTTTTTAAGTACTCAATCATTGTTCTTTTCTTTTTAATTCAATAAATAAGTGTTTCTATTTTCATTAAAATGTTTTTTTCACTTTATTTTCCGTTTTCATGTGGGTAACATCAATATTATTCTTAAGTGTTCAGTTTTCATATGGGTAATACCTATATTACTCTTAAGTGTGCCTCTCCCCTGCAGATTTATACTATAGTATACTTTTCCTATTTACCAAACTGTATGCATTTCCTTCTTTAAAAAACAATACTAACAACAAGAAGAGATTGATTTTATTAAATCAAAAAAAAATAATTTTGTTTCCAATAAAAAGTTAAAAGGAATAAAAATTAAAAGAATAGCAAAAATTATTAAAAACTATTTACTGCTACCTATGAATAACTAAAAAAAGAAATGTTGTTGGTTTACTTTGTTACTTAGATAATCCCACCAATATATAGGATTATTTATAATTCACCAAGATTACCGAAGTACCAAAAGTCTTTTCGCGAAGTTTTTAAATGCATTAAATGTGGAATGGAAAAAAAAAATTATTATGCTATATATAGCCTTGCACCCCCTTCTGTAGAAGAAGAGAGGAGTTCTAGTGGAATTGGTTTATAATTTACAAAGTTAATAACAAGTTTTACGAATGACTATCGATAAATAGTTTAACATTGATAAAATGTGTTTTTATAGGTTCTGCCTAATCCAAAAAGCTTGATAAGTTGAATATGTTTTACATAAAAATGAAAATGTTTAAAATTTAGAAACTAACCAATTAATTATTAAATGATTAATGAATTTTTCTGATTATTCAAATGGCAAAACGACAAAACGCAAACAAACCTTAGAATATTTCTTCCAGAGATTGTTTTCAAGCAATCTATAAGCAGAATTTTTCTGAAAAACAACAAAAAAAGAAGTTAAAAAAACAGATTGAACATTCGAACAAAAAAGTCCTTCTATTTTGTAATAATATCACTGCGTTCTTTTGGATTTTCATGTAAAATCACCATGTAGGTTTATCATGCATTTTGCACGTGCTTATATGAATTATTTTCGCACGTTTTTACTGAGCTTAAAGTGTCAAACAAGTTTTGTAACTTGTTGATCTTGTTACCACAGTTTTCTCCCAGAATGCTGTTCCAATAATAATATCACGCCTCTCTACATTAGATGGTTAGTTTATCACATTTTATTGAATTGGGTAGCACTTTCACATCATTTTCTGTTTCATTTATATTTCATTTATCCAGGGATAAATTATAGTTAGCCATTCGTTAAAATGGCTGACCCTGTCGAATTAGAAACAAAAACGGTGAGTCTTTTTTTAATTTTTGAATTGTACATCAACAAAAATATTTTATTGTTTAGAAGATTGGTTGATCTACCTAGCTAAATTCAAGTTTAAAAAATGGTTAACTGGTTGCAAAATCCATTCTTAAATGTTCAAATGTTTTTCATTTTTTACTTAACCCTTTGAGGTCTTTAAAAAAAATTTTTTTTTGCCTATCAGGTCCAAATTTTTTTTTTACTTATTGACCTTAAATATAACAGAAAATATATGTTTGACCCATGGCTTTTCTTTATTTTTTACAAAAAATAGGTTTTTAGTGTAGCACTAAATTGTTTAATTTTTATTCTGCCAAAAACACTATGACCTAAGTGCAAGTACTAAACAAGAAAGAAAAAACAAATATATGTACAAGCTTGTTTTTATTCTTAAGTAAATTGCAATATTGACTTTGGATATCCTATTTTACATGAAACTCAGTCTCTGTATGGTAAAGTTCAAAACAATCAGTAGGGTGTAGTCCTGGTTTTCTAGTGCAGGTTTTACAATAGTACACGGTTTTTTTTCTACCACCTTGTGTTTTTCTGTCACTGCATACTAAACAGTCTTTGGCATTATTACTTGGAACTTGTGCAATAAAATGTGGCTTTTGGTTGAGGCGCTCATTATCATCTAGTGATGATCGCCTTCCTTTTCGTTCTTGAATGTTACGAACTGTTCCTACTAATTGCTCAATGAGGTTTTGTCTGTAGGTTAGGTGTCGAAGTTTGTTTTTACCATTGCTTTCACAAAACTTATTGAACAATATATAACTGTTTACAACTGCAACTTCCAACAACCAGAAAAATATTTTTCTCCACCATTTTAAAGACTTGCGTAGAAATGAATAGCTGGAACAATAGTGATCAGCTCGATCAACAGCTCCCATATGTTTCGAATAATTTACAATAACAGTTGGTTTATCAATGTCTACAATACCTTGTTTTGTTCTTTGTTTTGCAACTTCAGTTGTTGAATCATGGAAAGTACTCAGCATCAGAACTTGTCGCCTGTCCTGCCATGCCAAAACCATAACATTGGAAGAGTGTACATATGCAGAAACTTCGTGCTTCTTTAATTTGAGTTTTTTTATATCTTCAGGTAACTGTTTTCTATTTTTCATTATTGTTCCTGTAGTTTGTATGCTCATTTTGAGGAGTTCTTGTGCAAGAGGAAAACTAGTATATAATCTGTCAGTGAATAAGTGATAACCACTACCTTGGGCAACCTCTAAAAGCTCATCACACAAATGCAACACGATTCAACTTGTAAACTGCATCATAGGTCTTGCCAAACTTTCAGTAGTGCAATTACCATAATACGGTTCAAAGAAACTAATATAACCTGTTTCACTATCAGCTAAAACAAAAACACGAATGCCCCACTTTGTGGGTTTTTGTGGATTGTACATGCGAAATGCAACTCTACCTTTGAATCCAATAGTACTTTCATCAATTGCAATATTACGAGATGGGACAAAATTTCTAGAACAGGAACTTTTCATTTCTGATACAACACGATGCACTTTCCTTGCACGTTTATTCAGTTCATTAGATGAATTTGATGGTGGGGATACATGCAGCATCCAATGTATCTGAAGAAACCGAGTTCGAGAAAAAACTGCTGAAAAAAATGGCATGTAGTTTAGCCAATCACAAGAAAAATAATGTTTTATACTTGATTTTTCATTCAAAGCCATATTCAAAATAGTACCAAAATAAGCATGAATTTCTTCAAGTGTCACATCTTTCCATTTATGCCAAATAGAATGAGATTTCAATTTGTTATTTTTAATTTTTGACTTAGCATAACGATTAGTTTCAGTTACAATATCTGCAAGTAACTCATCAGTAAAAAATAACTTGAAAAAATCTAGTTCACGTCTTAAATTTATTGAATGCTGAGGGCCTACATTTGCTACTGTGAATGGCAATGCTTCAAATGCAGGAGTATCTTGCACTACTTTTATCCATCCTATGTTTAAAGCAGGTTCGTTATCATCAATTTCATTCAGTTCAATATCTTCCTCTGACTCTGATATCTCTGAGAATTCAGTCTCAGATTCACTAAAAGTGTATTCACTGTCGTTTTCAGTACTTGTTTCATCCAATGCCATCAATACTTCTTCAGTTGTAAAACGCTTCCTTGCCATTAGTAAGTAAATTTTTATAAAAATTTCTAAGAGTATAAGTAAGGCTAGACGTTCAAAAAATGTTACTGAAAAGCACAAAGTTAAAAACACACTATAATATTACCAATTGAACCTATTAAATTATCCAAGTTAGCTTAAAAAGATAATTTTTTCTGTATAAACATCAACATAGTAGATGTCCCGTGGCACGGGACATTAGACCGCAACGACATTTTCATAATGTCCCGTCACACGGGACATTGGACCGCAAAGGGTTAATGTTGCAGTTTTCATTAAACTAGCAAGGTACTCTAAAAATCATTAGGAGCTCACTAAATTATTATCAAGTTATTATGTTATAATTTATTAAGACTTCTAAATTAAATATAAAAATTATTCCTTTAAATATTCAAGTATTTTTCAAATCTAATTACTTATTAAGTACCAAGTATACCAAAACAATCAGATCAACATTAGTTCTAAAAATTATGATATTAAAGATATTGGATAGAGCAAGTTTACTACAGATAATTTTTTATGAGTAATTGTAAATTTTTCTTCCGCGTTTAAATGGTCTACATCTATGATTACTTGAAATTTTTGTTACGTGCAATCTGATGCCAAACCATTATATATTTTAATAGAAAATATACACAGGTTGCCTCAACATTGGGTTATTTTAAAAAAGCAAGTTTTTTTTTCTTATTTTAATTTTTTTTTTAAAGTTTTAAAAAGTTAAAGTTTGTATAAAGCTTCTTAAAAATGTTAATGTATATCTCGAATTTCAGTTCAAAGATTGCAAAAGGTGACAAACAAAAATGCTATTAATCTGCTTAAAGGATTTTCTGTATAAAAGATATATTTCTCAAGAGTGCCAAAAACATTTGTATTAAAGTTACTTATTACTAGATTAATTTAAACTTTATATCTTTTTAAAATGCAGCATTTATGTTATCTGATTCTGGGAATCCATTTATGTTCACTATAACTAATAATGTGGCTTCATTAATTTAAATTACTTTTTATTATCACTGCATGTCACTCAAGATGGCTGAGGAAAACATCCAAGATTGCTTTTTATACTTTTTCATTTAAGTTGTTTTAGTAGCTTAACTTCTTAAATAGTTTGTATTTTGTAAAAAAAAATATAGTTGATAACTTTTTTTATTTAGAGCTCAGGCAGTTATTCAGTGACTGCTGATGCTAACAAACCAAAGCATGGGAAAAAAGCTAAATTAAAACCAAAAAAGATCAATTTAGAGGACCTGAAAAAAGAACTAGAAATGGTATTTTGATTACTATTTCTTATAATTAAACTTTTGTTGCTGTCATAGTTTTTGCAATTGATTTTGTCATTTCTTTTTGTAGTCTGAACATAAAATGGAGCTTAAAGATCTGCTAAAATCCCTAGATACTAACTTAGAAACTGGTTTGACATCTTCAATTGCTGCTCGCAATTTAGAACGTGATGGACCAAATGCCTTAACTCCCCCAAAACAAACACCTGAATGGCTTAAGTTTTGTAAGCAAATGTTTGGTGGTTTTGCCATGTTATTATGGATTGGTGCAATACTGTGTTTTATTGCCTATACTATACGTGTGAGTAGAGAGGCAAACCCAGCAAAAGATGAGCTATACTTAGGCATTGTTCTGGCTGCTGTAGTTATTATCACTGGATGTTTTTCATATTATCAGGTAAAGAATTGATGTAAACAAATTATCCTTCATAGTTTATACTAATGCTTTAAAATCTTAAATTTCTTAAAGAGTTTTTCTTCTAACATTTAAAGAGATTTAAATCACAAGTTTAGTTGTGTTTATATAATGAACTGCTTTTTAAATATATACTTGTTTTGAATATTTAATAAATATAACTTAACAAGTAAAGAAAAATTTATAAAAAGTTATAAGTTTTGTTTAAACAAGTAATGAAAGTTTGTTGTTCATTATATTATAACATTTAGGAATCAAAGAGTTCTAAGATCATGGAAAGTTTTAAAAAGATGATACCACAGGAAGCTATTGTGTTACGAAATGGTCAAAAAACCACTCTTAATGCTACTGAATGTGTTGTTGGTGATATTGTATTTGTAAAGTTTGGAGATAGAATTCCAGCTGATATTAGAATTGTTGATTGCAAAGGGCTTAAGGCAAGTAAATATACTCTGTTTATATGAATATGTGTTCATTAAAGTCATTAAAAGTAGTATTTAATATTTGAAAAACAGTTGCTTTTGAGTTTTTTATGTACATATAGAATCCTAAAAAAATTGTTAATTTTCTAATAAGATTAAATGTTTCAAAAATCAATTATTTTTAGGTAGACAACTCTTCGCTTACTGGAGAATCAGAACCCCAAGCTCGCAGTGTTGATTGCACATCTGAGAATCCTATTGAAACAAAGAACCTTGCTTTTTTTTCAACTAATGCTGTTGAAGGTACTGCAACTGGAGTAGTTGTTAGAATTGGTGATAATACTGTTATGGGTCGAATTGCTAATCTTGCATCAGGACTGGGAAGTGGACAAACTCCTATTGCTTTGGAAATTGAACATTTTATTCATATTATCACTGGTGTTGCAGTTTTCCTTGGTGTAAGTTTCTTGATCATTTCGCTTGCAATGGGATATCATTGGCTTGAGGCTATCATCTTTCTTATTGGTATAATTGTTGCAAATGTCCCAGAGGGTTTGCTAGCTACTGTTACAGTAAGCATTCTTAATTATTTAGAATATTCTTTTTTTTGCATGACCATCAACATCAATGAAAGTTTCTGCTAAAAATATGCTCATTTTATGTTTTTATTTTATGAAAGGTATGCTTGACCTTGACTGCAAAAAAAATGGCTAAAAAAAATTGTCTTGTGAAACACTTGGAGGCAGTTGAAACACTTGGAAGTACCTCAGTCATTTGCTCTGACAAAACTGGCACATTAACTCAAAATCGCATGACTGTAGCTCATATGTGGTTTGACAAAATAATTGTTGAGGCTGACACAACAGAAGACCAATCAGGTGTTGCTCATGAGAAAGGATCATCTACATGGAAAGCTCTTGCCAAAGTTGGAGCATTGTGTAATCGTGCTGAGTTTAAACCTAAACAGGAAAATATTCCTATTCTGAGGTGTTGCATTAACTTTGATTTCATCTTTTTATGAATTAGCTTATCCAAAGTAAAAGTAAAAACAAAAAAAAACAAAACAGTTTAACAGTATGCCAAAGTGAGTTTAGAACAAAAAAGTAAATGTAAATAACATGCTAAAATAACTTATAACTTCAAAAAAGTTGTAGAAAGTTTAAATTGGAAAGAAATTATAAGAAAATTTAATTACTTAAACAGTTTGTGTAAAAATTTCATATACAAAGTATAAACAGCAAAATTATTTAAAAATAAACTACTTACTCTTAACTAAAAAAGAAAGTTAGATAAAAAGATATGAAAAATTTAATTTGTTTAACGATAATAAAATGCATTGAATTTTCAATACACATAATATCTTAAACTTAAGTTATCTTTTTGTTTTATAGAAAAGAATGTAATGGTGATGCATCAGAAACTGCCATATTGAAGTTCATTGAACTCTCAGTAGGTAATGTTATGGATATAAGAGCAAAATATAAAAAGGTAGCAGAAATTCCATTTAATTCAACTAATAAGTATCAAGTCTCTGTTCACGAGCAACCTGATGATTCAAGATATCTTCTTGTAATGAAAGGTGCACCTGAAAGAATATTGGAAAGATGTTCAACAATACTTATTAATGGTGTTGAACACGCCTTGGATGATGATTTTAGGCAATCTTACAACCATGCTTATGATGAATTAGGTTTGTTGGCAACAATCATACATTTTTTATATTATTATTATTTGAAAAGGTTAAGTTTTGTAATTTTGAATGTCTTCTAGGTGGTCTTGGTGAACGAGTGTTAGGCTTTTGTCACTTCTACCTACCTGCTGAACAATATCCTAGAGGTTTTGAATTCAAAACTGATGAAGAGCAGAATTTTCCATTAGAAAATTTTTGTTTTGTTGGTCTATTAAGTATGGTTGATCCTCCTCGAGCTGCTGTACCTGATGCTGTCAGCAAGTGCAGGAGCGCTGGTATATTCTCAAATAAATGTTCTACCATAAACAATCTGTTTTTAGATTTTTCTTACTTCTATTTAACCACTAAACTTCATTCACATTTAGTAAACATCTAAAGTGTTTATTAACTATACAACATGTATATAGTGTTATACACTATATATACTAGTTATAGTTAGTAAAGACAAAATAAAACTGAAATCTCAGTATCTACATTTATTGTTATCTAATATATCTAAATCACAGTTCTATGTAAAACAGATGTTTAAGAAAATGGAAAATTTAAAATGTATGAACATTTAAAATTTTTTTTAAATTGTAAATTAAATATGAAAAGTAAATTACAAAAAATTTAATTTCTTAAAGTATTTTCTTATAGGTATTAAAGTTATCATGGTCACAGGTGATCACCCAATTACAGCTAAAGCAATTGCAAAAGGTGTTGGAATCATTTCAGAAGGGAATGAAACCGTAGAAGACATAGCTCAGCGATTGAACATACCATTAGCAGAAGTGAATAAACGTGATGCTAAAGCATGTGTTATCCATGGATGTGTGTAAATTTATTTAAAATCATCTAAAATTACTTTAGTTATTTTACTGCAATTTTTAAAATAATTTTTTTTTTATCTGAAGCTCAATTAAAAGACATATCACAAAATGACTTGGATGATATTTTAAGACACCATGCTGAAATAGTGTTTGCACGGACTTCACCACAACAAAAGTTAATCATTGTTGAAGGTTGTCAGCGACTTGGTGCCATTGTGGCTGTCACTGGTGATGGTGTGAATGACTCGCCTGCATTAAAAAAAGCTGACATTGGTAAGATTTCCATGATGCTTATGAAGTTTTTTCTTATGCATTTTTAATTTTATTTGAAAAGCTTAAGCTACTTTTACTTCTTGTAGGTGTTGCTATGGGAATTGCAGGATCAGATGTTTCTAAACAGGCTGCTGATATGATCTTGTTAGATGATAATTTTGCTTCAATTGTAACTGGTGTTGAAGAAGGGCGGCTTATTTTTGATAACTTAAAAAAATCTATAGCCTATACTCTGACCAGTAATATTCCTGAAATATCCCCTTTTCTCATGTTTATCTTATTTGGTATCCCATTGCCATTGGGAACTGTCACTATACTTTGCATTGATCTTGGCACTGATCTAGTTCCAGCCATCTCATTAGCTTATGAAAAGGCTGAAAGTGACATAATGAAGCGTAAACCACGAGATCCTGTGCGAGACAAACTTGTCAATGAGCGCCTAATCAGTTTGGCATATGGTATGATTGGTATGATACAGGTAAATTTTTTTACTATTCTAAAAAAATTCTATTTTTAAGAACTTGTGTTGTTCACTGTTTTTGCAGAGTTTTTTTTTTTTTTTTACTTATAATAATTACTTGTTACCATATATGGTTCACTTTCTTTTGTTAGCATGTTTTTATTTTCTTTTATTACAGGCCTCTGCTGGTTTCTTTACATACTTTGTAATCATGGCTGAAAATGGTTTTTTGCCATCATACTTGTTTGGAATTCGACCTAGATGGGATGATCAACAACTTAATAACCTTCCTGACTCCTTTGGAAGTGAGTGGACATACTTTCAACGTAAAGAATTGGAGCTAACATGCCAAACAGCTTTCTTTACTACGATTGTGGTAGTGCAATGGGCTGATGTTATTATCAGTAAAACTAGAAGACTTTCTCTTTTTCATCAAGGCATGGGGTATGTTTAATAATTTTTAAAAAGAAAATAACTTTTTATTCAGTTATTTAAGTGTTTTAGTAAAAATGAACTCCCTTTTTTAATAAAAGGTTATTTTGTGTAATATTCTATTTAGCAATTGGTTCCTAAATTTTGGATTGTTCTTTGAGACTGCTCTTGCAGCTTTTCTCCAGTATACTCCTGGAGTAAATATAGGACTTCGTCTTCGTCCAATGAACTTTACATGGTGGTTACCTGGACTTCCGTTCAGTTTGTTAATTTTTGTCTATGATGAAATTAGAAGATATCTTTTAAGGAGAAACCCACAAGGTTTGTCATTTTTTAATCTGCAAGTAAGCTTGCTGTTCACTAGTCAAATGTAGTAGGTTTAGGCTGAAAATTTGATTACTTCAAAAATTTTAGTTTCATGATATTAAGGAATGGTAAACTGACTGATCTATGAAGAGAACAATTGTTTGGCATACATCCTAACAAAAAAATCAACTTTTTAGGGTATTTGGGCAAATTTTCCCCCTCCCCAAATTTTTAAAAATATTTTTGGGGAATATTTTAAAATTATTATATATTTCTTCAAAAAATATTTCAGTTTTTACTTGTTAAAATATAAAAAAAAGTCCTAAATTGCAAATCTAAATGATTTTTAAATAGATTTATAGAGTATTAAAATAACAAATATGTATAATATAATAAAATTATAATATCTAAGACATAATAGAATATAACTAGAATATATTAAAATAAGAAAGTCCATGAAAAATTGAGAATCAAACTCAAACAAAATTAGGCTTAAGGATAAACTTATAGATAAAGCAACATGATTTATAAATGAATTTATTAAGTATTAAAATAACAAATATAATACAGAATATAATACAAAAATTATCAGTTACAAGACATACAGTTTTATATAAAAGATAAGTAATCGTATTACAATAGGGAAATCCAATAAACTTATGGATTTTACAAATTTTTCACAGACTATTTCACAGACATTCCAATGATTGATTTATATGAAATCATCTAAACTCTATTGCTTGAGTATTCAACCACTGTTCTTCTCAGTAGTACTCCATGGTTTGATCTGAATTCAGATGTTGCGAATCTACTCAGAGTTTTCAGCATGTTGTGATGAACAGATTCGGAACATTGCTCAGCAAATATGCCTAATGGTATTCTAATATTGTTTAAGAAATTAATGAGGTGGTGTTCAATAATATGACCTTTCCACCCCATTGAGAGATTGTGGTTAAAGTTAATTTTATCATAAAGTTCAGTTTCTTAAATCAAAAGTAAAAAAATAAATAGCTAGTCTATGCCTATGACTTAATATTTTTAAATAAGAATTGTTTCCATGTTTATTTCTACATCATATTCAATAATTACTTTCCTAAAATTTCTTTTTTCAAACTTTTCTTAAAAATTATTTTCAAATTTTAATTTGCCATTAACTTCTTAACATACATTGCAATGGCATCTGCGTAACCCTCATGAAGAGTCATACCAAAGCACTTATCGACAACTAAAATGTCATGGTTAATGTTGAAATTTAACCATATAATTTAAAGTTATGTTTTAAATTGAAAAAATAGTTCATACACAAATGTGTGTGTGTGTGTTTGTTTGTGTGTCTGTTTGTGTGTGTGTATAAATTACCTATAGAAAATGATTTTAACAGTTCAACAACTGGATTATAAGAAGGATAATGGTCAAAAATATGTTGTTCCAAATCAGGCAGAAGCTTCCGAATTTTGTTAGCATTTCTACCATCCAACCCACCTCCATTATATCCATGCCAAATTATCCCATGGTTACTTAGCCATACAACAATTTCAGGTTCTTTACATAAAACATTAGAAATCTCTGTAATAATCTTCATCAGCAAATGAAGTTCTGGTGGAGGAACTACATCAAGTACATAAGTATCTCCAGCTACATCAAGCAGACATGGATGAATAACATTTTTGTAGATTTGCATAGAACATTTCTTAGATTCATTTTCAGCAAAGCTTGTATACAGCAACTTTAACTTATTAAAAGTTCTCAGTTCTCCCAGATTTGACTTTTCACCATTGCAATATAAACAAGAGTATTTTCCTCCATGTCCTGATAAGCCTAAAATTATATTTAGCAGTTTAAGATCTGCTGCTAAGTAGAACTTAAGTCTGTTGAGCATTATTTTCTTGATAATTATCTGAAGGTTCGCATGATTTTCAGTAACATTTTTGACAAATGCCAATACCAGAACTTTCTTAACACCAGTATTTTTGTTTTCTCAACAGTCAATATCTGTTTCTATATTAAAAACATTCATAACAAACTTTAAGGATCCTTGACCACCATCTATTCCAACACAAATAATAACTTTATCTACTTCTCCCCTAACTCCCCTAACAGTGCAAATATGTTCAACAAGTGATTTGGAATCTTTCACATACACAAAATCTTTAATTACAGTATGTAGGATTTTTTTATTACCAACTTTTTTCTTAGCTGTAAACTCCACTTTTTCTACTGCGTAATAATCATCAAGACTAGATGACCATATCTTTATTTTCTTTGAAGTGTTAGCTTCCACTCCCAATCTACCCAAATCTTTTCTGCAATCCATTGCAATTGAATTTATTGTAGAATCTGATAGATCGTGCTTTCTTTTTATACTATAGAAAGTTTGACTTGATATTGTTTTCATTGTCCTCTTCTTTCCTATCTGTAAACTTAACGGAGTCCCACCTGTCGACAATTTTATAGTTTTCCCCAATTGAATGTTTTGAACTTGTTGGATTTCTTTTAGAGATTTGGAGAGGACTTGTTCTAATGTTTTTAAACCTAAAATTTAACATTTAAAACTTGTCATAAGATTTAATAAGAACTTTTATACAGACTCTAATTTATTTATTCTAATACCTTTTGAGATCAACAACATTCTTATGTTCTCCACAGTATCTTTCTTACTACAGGAATGTCGAATTCCAACTCCAATTCTTTGATAACAGTTAAAGCAAATTTTTTGAATAACTTCATTTGATATCTCAGGTTCATTTAAATAAACACTTAAAACATCCGAAGAAATAATTTTTTATACTTTATAAGTTATTATGAATGGTAACTCAATCAATTTTCAAATTGAATAAGTAAATTACAACTTATATTTTATGAAAGTTGATTTTCAAACGTTTGTTACTATGTTTACATTAAAAGTTATACATTACCTTAAGGTTTTACCTCTTTGGATTTATCTCTGGACATAACACATAGTGGACAATCACAGGTTGACTCTGCATCACCTATATATATATATATATATATATATATATATATATATATATATATATATATATATATATATATATATATATGTATATATATATATATATATATATATATATATATATATATATATATATATATATATATATATATATATATATATATATATATATTCAGAGAAATATGGAATACATATTTACCTTTAAATCTTGGAAGTAATCTAATTCTCTCAGACGTGAGCAACCAATTTTCTAAAGTTACAATAATGACTCTTCTTTTTTGGCAGAGTATAAGTAAACCTTGCCGCTTGAACATAAACCTGTTGGGCTAGAAAGTAGATCTGGATTGTAGTTACTATTTGCATACATTTGAACCAGATTTAGGAACTGAGTTCCAGGTTCCAACAAAGAACATTAAAAATTTTTTTTGCCACAACAAGCACAAATAATCTTGCGAGATGATAAATGATCTCTATGTTTATAAGGCATGTCACATATATTAATTATGCTAGTGATATGTAAGTGAATATGTAAGTGATTATGTATGTATATGTATGTGTATATATATATATATATATATATGTGTATATATATATATATATATAATACTAATACAAAATATTTTGAAGTTAGAAATAAAAATATTATAAATTATCAAACTTCTTATAATATCTAAACTTAATCAAAAACATTTTCATAAGGACCAAAATATTTTTTCTACAAATTCTATTAATTAATTTTCCTTTGGGAGGGGGGAAATTTGACCCAATTCCCTAAAAGTTGGTTTTCTAGTCAGGATGTACGCCAAATAATTCGTTCTCTTCATAGATCAGTCAGTTTACCATTCTTTAATATCAGGAAACTAAAATTTTTGAAGTAATCAAATTTTCAACCTAAACCTACTACATTTGACTAGTGTGTTAAAAGTTACAGTTTAGTAACAAATGCTACTTTTGTTACAGGTTGGGTGGAAAAAGAAACGTATTATTAGGCGCCTAAAGATCGTTACATAACGACAAGTGAAGATGTAAAAAAAAAATACGTTTTTCGTGCTGCTTTTATTTTATAACTATTTTTTTTTCAAAGAATTTTTGTCAACTCACATATTTTACGCATTTTAATTCATGTTTTCACCCTTTTTTTCTTTAAAATATACGCAACCGGTGATTATTTGCGATACTTAAACTGTAATTTAAGGTTGGGACATTAGGACAAAAATTTAGAAATGATTTTTCACTTGTTCTATATTATATACTGAATACAAAATAGATAGGTTAAATTTTGCAAGTAATAACAAAATTTGGGACCAGGCTCACCCCATTTTTTTGAACATGTAACTAAGCATGAACACAAATCTCCAAAATATATTTAGCACGGTTATTATGGATCGTGATAATCGATTGAATCGTCTGTTATCTCACAATGATTACATGATTTTTTAATTCGAAATAAACTCTATCATTTGAGCATTCTGTTTTCGTACAATTACACAATTCGTTAAGTCGAAATAAAGATAAAAGGCAAAGTTTGTAAAGTTTCATTATAAAATTCATTATAGTTTTTACTATGTGTGCGAATACTCTTTGTGGTAAAAGTAACTAAGTTATTATAATAGTAAATTAAGTAATTGACCATTGAACATTAATTGAATATTAACATTCGATGGTCAATTAATATCTTCAGTCGACTTCACGGTTAGCAAAGGTCACAATAATGCCAACCTAGCTGACCCAAGAACGCCACTTATATGGGGTGATAGCGTACACATCAAGGTACCCTGCGATGCAAACTTTGAAATCATTTTATTTTGTCCTCGGAAAATAACTTCATTTGAATATTCGAGTTAAGTGAAATTTTGACTTGATAGTGCGCCAATAAAAACACCTGTAGAATGAGAACCACTCTATATAATTTGAAAAAATTTAATGCAAATGTTGCCTACAACCATACCAAACCTTGGATAGAATTTCAGTTGGGTTGGTTCACGGGTTACGGATTTATGGCAGCTTTAGTTTAAATTTTGTAAGTTTTTTGCAACTTATACCTCAAAACGTTACCGATTACTGGGTTATTCGGTCACTATTTTCAAAATCATGGTTACATGAGTGTTCTACGATGTAATACCAACATATTTTATTATAATTATTTAATTGCTACACGTACCGTTTTCATTTTACAGACCAAAGTATTAGTTTGCTATTCAAAACGTGGTTTGACTTAGCTTATACATAGCGTCAAAATCTCGGCATTTCCTTAGAATTTCCTAAGGATAAGCCTTTCTAAGGATACCTACATAAAAAATAAAAAAAAATTATTTCTAAAACAGAAAAACTGTGAAAAAAACCAAATATTTGTTATATTGACTAAGAAAATTGGCTTAAAAATTTTAGATAACTAAGATAACTGACCGTTAAAAAGTTTCGAGGGCCAGTCTGAGGAAAATCAATCTTTACAGATTAGGGTTGTTTTGAAACAAAATTTATAAAAATAATTGCAGAGACACAAAAAGAGAAAATCTCTATCAAAAGTTTTCTAAAAGTGTAATAATTTTTGAAGAGAGAAATGTTATGAAGGGCAGAATAGTCCTTTGAAGAGCCGTAAAAATCGTTTGTAGGACTGTCTCACCAATAAGATCTCTTTTAAATTGTCATTAAGTGTGACAATTATCATTGATTTAAATAGTTACGCAGTATGTTAAAAATTGTAATTGTTAACAAGTGTCATTAATAATTGTTTACAAGTGTCACTAATTTAAATAATTATAAGTATATTAATAATTGTAAGTATGTTAAGTGGATTATTGTCCAATATAAATTTAGGTTAAATTTTGTAAAAGACGGACTTTGATTTAGTAAAGTTCGATTTCGTGAATTAATACAATGCCAAACCGAACAAAGATTCATGATGAAAATCGAAAGTTTGTGTGCTTGCTCTGTCTGAAAAAATGTTTAAGACAGCTTACTGTTTTCCAAGCAGATCAAATATGCCAAATGTATGAGACCAAGATCAATATAAGTGATTCTCGGGTAGGGAATCCAATTACGATTATCGATTACCCGAGTACCCGAGTAATTGATACTTTATAAGCAAGTTCCGAGTAGTCGACTACTCGGAATATTTTTTTCGAGTATCGAGTATAATATTTAAACAAAAAAATGTAAATATTGCACATTCATTTAACTATTAATCAATCGAGTGTCGGTATTCTACCGTTTTTTCCACGGTCGTTTACAAGCGCTATGTTTAGGCACGCATGCGTTAAAAGATTTAAGTCTTGAACTTTTAAAATGGCTGCGGCTCTTAACGACATAAAATATTTTATATGACAACCGTTAATTTGTTAACATTTTCTTTGAAATATAATGCTGTACTCTTGTTTTTAACTTATATCAGTATATTAATACATATAATTTCATAATTACATCAATAAAATAGTATTAAAATGGTCTTAGCGCGCTTAAACTTCATCTCTAGTTAGTTACTTTTTAGAGTAAAACACAGATTTGTTTATTTATTTAAATTCGATTTTTTAAAAATCTGACTGTAGGAATTCAAAATTTTTTTTTTTAAACTTCAGATAAATATGTTCCATATTAATGATATTTTTTTGGTTATTGCTTCAGCTTTTTTTTGGCTTAAAAGTATGCTTTTACTGATAGGACTATGTCCTAATATAATAAAGTTTCATTTTTTATTATTACTTTTAATTTTTCTTACTTATCTTAAAATTAATATTGTATACTTTGTTATCTGACTAATGAGTTATTCCATAATTATCTCCATCTAAATAATAATAATAATAACAATAATAATAATAATAATAATAATAATAATAATAATAATTATATATATATATATATATATATATATATATATATATATATATACACGCACACACATAAATATACACACACACACATACACACACACACACACACACACATATATATATATATATATATATATATATATATATATATATATATATATATATATATATATATATATATATATATATATGTTAGTGTATTCTACAAATAGAGTGCTCAATGTTATTAAAGAACAGAGCAATAATAAATTAGCAAAAATGCTTATATAATTTTTTTCTTCTGTGAAGAAAAAAATTTAATAAGAGTTTTTACTAATTTATATATTTATATATATGTTTGTGTTTTTCTTCTCTTTTAGATGGAAGTAACATGGTTTATTGTATGTACATTTTGTTGTGTTGATAGATACAAAATCAATTGAGATGTTGATTGATTTTTGATTCATTGACACAAATTTGAAAAAATTCTTTGAAATATGAAAAATAAAGAATATGGTATTTAACTTTCTTGGATTACAATCAATTGGATTTGACAATTGAGGATAAAAATACAGTTAATTTTTTGTTATCGGTAAGTTCTTTGAATTACCTTATACTTTTATGGTGTTTATTAGCAATATACAATGGATATAATTATTTGGAAATTTTTACTATTTTGGATACATAATATTCTCATATTACTCAACTTTTTAGTTTAAGAAATTTTGAATGATTATAAATTTGTTACATTTATTTAAAAACTAACATAACTACCTTGCTTAAATTATTTGTAGCATATTTACATTTAATCCTATTACTTTATATCCTCTTATTAGTAACTATTTTAACAAAATATAATTTTTTATGTTGATAAAAACAAGAATAATACCCATAAGAAATGACAGGTGTCATTTCTTAAAAATATAGCTTTCTGCAATGTAAAAAATTCTTTCTTTATATAAAGTTATAAATAAATAACTCTTTTAAATTATTTATATTTTCTTTTTTCAACTTTTTATATTTGCTATATATACATAAAAATAATTCAAATAAAAAAGTTTTCTGAAATAAATAAAACTTTATTTTTTATATAAAGTCAAAAATAAATATCAATTTTAAATTATTTACATTTTCTTTTTTGACTTTTTTTTATTGACATATAATTTTTAAAATGTAACACAGATATCATTTCCTTTTTCTTTTTTTAATTTTAGGTCTCAGCGCTCTATTTTTAGGATTAGTTTTTAGATGGTGCGATTTAAGGATGCTTTTTAATCGCATTGTTGGTGAAGGAATAGATTGATATATTATCTTTAATTTGTTGAACTGATGATGAATTGATTCACCTCCTTGTTCACCATAGAATCCAAAGCCAGCACCCCATTTTTGTAAGAATGGTATCGCATGATCTTCCATCATGTGCAACTTAGGTGGCACTGAACCCTGAGGCCATTTGGCATGATAAAATTGCATTAAATCATCAACATATGTTTCTGTATACAAAAACACAGTTATCAAATGCTTAAGCAGAAGAAAAAAAATTACATTATATTATGTCTTTATTCTTATTATATAATTTATTGTTTAGGTTTTTGCAATTTAGTTTATAGTTGTCAACTATACCATAAAATTTAAAATATAGCTATTAATTATTACATAATTAGATTTTTACGTTTATGTGAGAAAAATTTAATGCAATACAATAAAACAAGCAATAAAGAGGCACTACAATGTAAAACAAATACAAAATAATTATTTAAAATAGTAACTATTTTATTTACAAAACTATTACATAAAACATACCTAGTTGTGTTAATTCAATTATTGTCATAGTACTTTTTGAAGAAAATATGCTATAACAATTGGAAAGCTTATTGAAAAGTTGTTTATACTTGCTACTGATTTCAACTGATTTTTCATGAACAGTTGTTCCAGACAATCCATTGTTATAAACAAGAAGCGGAACAGAATTACAAAGCTCTAATATAGATTTTTTCTGAAAATACACAAATGATACATTACTTGGTACTTTCAGCTTATAATTATCACTATTATTTTATCATCAGCACTATCACCGTCATCATCATTATTATTATAATAATTATTAAATATATATTATATATAAAAATATAAAATATTATATGTAAAACATATAGCACATATTTACTTTTAGCATTTTATGTACATGGTTTCCTATAAAACTTTTCCTATGATATGCTTGTCGCTGTACCTTGAGTTTTTGCAAAATCAACTCAATCTGTTGAATGCATGGTCCCTCACTTTTCTTAAAAATCAGTTCGTTTTCCAAACCATTACACTCTCTAACCTAAAAAAACATGTTTTTTATCCGCATGTCAAAAATAACATAAAACAATCTTATTTTCACAAAGTTATATTTATTAAATTTTATAACAATTTTTACTTTTTCCATTTTTGTTTCGTTTAGCAAATTGAGTTGAGGGATGTAAAGTGACTGAATATTTTCTACACAATCTTCATTATTCAATATGGCTATAGCTACAGTATCATTAACCAGCTGGATTTGGTCATCTAGTTTATCAATGCACCTTTTTAGATTCAAAATTTTTTGTTGTTTTAAAATATAGTCTTGATTCGGTTGAGATAAAAGACAATTTTTATTTTTTAATGATGCTGCCATCATAATGTCCACTTCATGGGCTTCTTCCTCAAACATGTTAAAAAACTTGAGATAAACACCAAGAGCAATATGCAGACTTGGTAAAGACACCTAATTATGCAGAGAACAAAATAAATTTATTATTTAAATATAGTCAATGTGATTCTATGGGAAATAACTAGGGTTCGGACTGTCTGCGCAGATCTGCGCAGACAGTATAACTTGTCTGCGCAGACGTCTGCGCAGAAGTCGGCGCCGACAAAATTTACTGCTTTGCAGACGATTTTTTGAAATCAACAAAAAAAAGTTTTAAAGTTATAAAATGTTTTAAGTAATATTTTAACTTTATTATAAATTTGGTGATTAGTAACAATAGGAGTTTTCAAAGATTCTTACAGTAATAAAAAAATGTAATGCTGGCGCCTATTCGGTGATTTCTTGACATTCAATTTCATTGAGAATTGCACCTTCTTCAAGAATGTAATCAGTCTTGTCATTTGTGTCCATCAGCACGCTATTGGTATACAAGAATACCAGCTTTTCAACTCTCTCATTCGTAAGACGATTTCTTAGTCGCGAGTGAATAAATCGAAAGGTCGACCAAGCTCTTTCTGCTGTAGCCGATGAGCAGATCATTTCGTTAATAGACTTAGCAATTTCGTAAAGAGCAGGATATTTATCGCGACCGATAATGTTCCAATAATTTCGCGCGTTCATCTTGAATATTGTTTCCTTCCTTCTCTCAGGCAGCGCAGCCATTTCTCCCATAAAAGCAATCAATTCATCCTCAGCAGTGTCAGCAATTTCAGGTTTGATCTTTTTGGCGAATTCAACTGTAGCAGTGATAAAATCGGTTTTATCTTCATTCAAATATAAACCTTCTGCGGCATTTTTGGGCGTTAATATGAAAGCAATTCCAATACCTGGTGTAAAGAGAAAATCAAGGCGAGATTGCACTTTTTGTTGTATGTTTTCATCGTCCATATATAAATTGTACATTTGACCAAAGTAATCATACACGAGAGACAATGGAGCTTCATCACTTTCTAGCTTTCCGATCACGTTGGAAGGAAATTCAATGCTTTTGACAAGCTTAGAGAGACGGTCCCAAAATGGGTTAGATTTTATCAATGCCATAACATCAGCAGATGTATTCTTTGGTTGAATTTCCTTCAGCAATGTACTTTCTTCGTCTACCAACTTAATAAGAACGTATTTTGATAGCTGGAGACTGCTCATTGATTTATAATAACTAAACCATCGTGTAGATACAGGCATGGACAATGAAAGAGAAGTATTTGCTGCAATTCGTCTTTCATCAAACTTTGCTTTCACGATGTGATGATTTTTCACATATTTGATGATTTTTTCTGCATCTTTGACTGTTTTTGTGGCCTCAGTTGTAGAAACTATGTCCTTCACAAGCAAGTTGACTCCATGAGCTCCGCATCCGCTAGCCGAGATGTGTGGATATTTCTCCTCAATGATCCTCCACGCTGATTTCATAACAGGAGCGTTGTCGCTTATGAAACTGGTAAATTTTTGTGAGCCAATCTTCTCAATAACTTGTAAGATTGCTGCGGCAATTGCAGATGAATTTTGAATGATTCCGAATGTATTTATCGAGGTGTAAAAAAAAGGCTTCTGATTGGGCGCTTTAATACAAAAATTCACTATGTGATCGCCTCTTATGTTCGTCCAGCCGTCAGACATCAGTGTTAAGTTTGTTTCAGAATTCAAAATTTCATTTACAGAAGTAAAACATTTTGTGTATTTTTTGTCGAGCAGAGATCCTGATAAGGCTTTAGCATTCGGGATGACAGATGCGTACGATGGATTGAGCGACTTAACGAAATCCTTAAAGGCCTCCGATTCGACTAAACGAAATGATATACCCGTACGGTAAAAGAAATTAGCAAGCTTCGTATCGATATCATTTTTGAGCTCTTCATTAATTGGTGGATGTACACGCTGCGTCGGTGAATCAGTCGTAGACGGAACTTGCTGAGAATCATTGATTAGATGTGACGATTCATAATTACGCTTTGAAAACAATCTTTTTTCCTCGACACTGGCGTTTGGACATGTTGATCTTTTATGCGCTGCAAGGCGTTCCTTCGACCATTGAACAGTTTTGTTGCATGCTAAACAAGTGCCAGAACGCTTCTCTCGATCAAGATTTGTCAAATAATTCGAAATTTTGATGGTTTCCATTTTAAATATTTTGAATGACGAAAATACAAGATTTCTTGATTCTAAATCACTTTAAGTTGTAGTAAGAAACACTTACAAAAGCTTATATCGATTGATTATACGTAGCTCGAACCAAGAAGAAACAGATAAGTAATGAAAAACTCGTAAAAAGTAGATAATTATACAAAAATAATTTCAGACATTTGATTCAGATAATTTAAATTTTTCTTTTCCATTAAAGTGTCTGCGCAGACGTCGGCGCCGACGTCTGCGCAGATAAGCGCATATTTTTGTCTGCGCAGATCTGCGCAGACACATTTTCTGAACCCTAGAAATAACTATGGATTAAATATTAACAAAATGTAAAACAAAAACTAACCTGGTTTAAAGGTATTCTCAGGATAGGCTCTGCTATAACATTATTATAAAACTTGGCCTTTTTCTTAATGCCACCATCTTTCATAAATCTTTCAAAATCAGCTTGCAGATTTTCCAAGGTACGAGATTTTATGCCTGTTCTTTCTTTTTTGCAAACCTTCATTTCATTTGTGGTTGCGTAACAGAATAAACAACAATGTTTACCTAAAAAACTACCAACTATTAAATACTAATCCTATTTTGGTGAGGTGAATGAACAAAGCAGGATTTAGTGGTCAGACATTATCAGCCTCCTGGGCAGTTCTAAAGACCTACCCAACTTAAGTTTATTTTGTCTTGAAATCCTGTCCTGAAATACATAATTAAAAAAATTAAGATAAAAGTAATGAAACTGCTCACCTGAGGCTCCGGAAATTCCATACAGTGAACAAAGGAATTCATAATCTCCAAAAATAAATACTCTGATACTATTATCCCTATAAGTATGTACACAAACATTAAATATATATATATATATATATATATATATATATATATATATATATATATATATATATATATATATATATATATATATATATATATATCATATCATATCATATCATATCATATATATATACATCATAATTTATTAACATACTTATATTTCATTATTTGTAGCGCTTCTATTTGTTTTTCAAATCTTGCCATGGCTACTTTAATATTAGCTCTGAGGTCTTTTGATTCAAATATGTTAAAAACAATAGTATTTTCAGAACTATTTGGATTTATGGTATTAACTATCTGGTAGCTCATCTTGAAACTTCCACCACCATAATCTCCTCCAATTTTGATGTGAATTTCTTTATTTTGAATAAAATTATGATTCACAAGATCATTGCAACTGGAGAAAAAAAATTATAATGGACTGAAAAGTTAAGTAATACTGAAAAACTATAAGTTATAATATATATATATATATATATATATATATATATATATATATATATATATATATATATATATATATATATATATATATATATATATAATAATTCATAATATATATATAATATATATATATATATAATATGATTATTTATTATCTTTCTGTAATTCTAAAATATCTTACTTCTCTAACTCTTCTAGATGTCTAAATATATGTTTGGGTAAATCAGAAATATAACCCCAAGGAACTTCCTTAATTTCTAACTTATCTTTCTCATCTTTTTCGAAAAAGAAAGGAGCATTTTCAACAATAACTTCATTGACTGACCAATTTTCAGCAACTACTCTTTGTGACGCATTTGATGCAGTGCATATATTATAAGTCTTAAGCCACCTGTAAAAACAATATATATATATATATATATATATATATATATATATATATATATATATATATATATATATATATATATATATGATTTGAATGTTGACATCTTGTATAAGAGTGTATGTTATGTTAATAAAAAAACATCAAATAATACGAATTCTCTAAATACAAATATTAATTTATGATGAAATTTTCGCTGGATTATGGTTACCAGCATCATCAGCTCGATAAATTATTTTAAATTACAAAAAACGGTTAAAATTAACTGACGTCAGCAGTTGAATGGCTTCTTTCTTTTTTTATATCCTTACGTAAAAACGTAAAAAATGGTGTCCAAAATTTAGTTTTAACAAATTGCCCATTATCCAGATTAATCCCGCCATTTAGAGGGGAACATTGGTGTCTCTGTATCTCAAGAGCCTCACGGACCTTCCGATCAAACTTTTTTGTCTCTACTTTAAGAGTTTTAGTTCTCTCCCAATTAATTTCTTCTGAACATGATTTATCATGTGTGGCTATTGCAGACTGATGATACTTGCCCTCATTTAAGAATTTTTGATGTTGTTGGGTTCGAGTTCTAATTTGTAATTTCGTTTCGCCAACGTATTTCTTTAAACAGTTACATTCAATTAAGTAAGTTCCAGGTTGGCTATTGCGTGGTAATTTAGATTTGTTTTTACACGTTAGCAGTGATCTTAAATTGGGATTCGATTTAAAAACTACCCTATATCCAACTTTTCTAAATATTTTTCTTAATTTTGGGGAGAGTGATGGTATCCACGGTAATGAAACTGTATGGAGGGTGTCACACTCGGATTGATATTTGTTTTTATTTATAGACCGATTTTTTCTAATTTGGTTTGCAATACTTACCAGTTGACTTTTGTCGTAACCATTTTCATTTTCGTTGAACATTTGAATTAGAAAATTTATCTCGTTTTGTAAATGTAAATCACTGCATATGGAGTAAGCTCTGTGAACGTAACCTTTAAATATTGCGCCTAAAATTTTGGGGTCGTGATTTGAGTGAGGTTTAATTTGAATATTCGTAATGGCTTCTTTTCTGTAAACTTTAAACTCGTAATTACCATTAGTGTTATTTATTATCGTTACATCGAGGAAGTTTAAAGTTTTATTTTCGCTTTCAATTTCAATTGTGTATTGTATTGCAGGGTGTTGTTTATTCAAAATAAGTTGGAATTGCTCTGCCTCCTGAATTTTTGAAAATCTAGCATGACTATCGTCAACATATCTTAGATAGGATTTTAAATCAAGAGGAGGGTTTAATGTTTTTGCAGTATTAAAAGCATTTTCTTCGTGGTATTGTAGAAAAGATTCCGCCAGTATGACCATGAACGAAAGGCCAATAGGACCGGAATTCTCCAACTCATGAATTTCTTCGTTCCACAAGAAATAACATCGATGTAAACAAAGATCTATCAGCTTTTTAGTTTCCAATATAGTAAGTTTAGTAGAAGATTTGTAGGAATCATCTTTATTTAGTTGATCCAAAAGAATGAAAGTAGCTTCTTTAAGTGGAATTGATGGATAGAGGTTTACTACATCAAATGAAACTTGAACCTCATTTTTTTCTATATTCCATGAGTTTGCTTTGTTAATAAAGTCAAAAGAGTTTTTTAAACGTGTTTTGTTTTTGTTCAAGACAGGTTGTATTGTCTTTACTAAGTAATTTGATATTCCATAGTTAGGCGTGCCGATTGTTGATACTACTATTCTCATAGGATAGGATTTTTCAGGTTTGTGAGCTTTAATTAGACCATACATACGAGGTGGGATGGGGTCACTTGGATATATATTATCATATTCAGTTTTTGAAAATCGTTGCTTTTTGTTAAGTTGTGAGAGATAGGTTCTGATCTTAGTCGCGTAACTATAAGTAGGATCTTCACTCAGAACTTTTGTTGGACCAATCTGTTCGCGAATTTTTTCTAAAGCTTTTTCGTGTTCTATTCTAACAAAACCATTACCTTTATCAAACGGATATATATCGACAAGTTTGCTTTCTTTAATTTCTTTAAGTGCTTTTCTTTGTTCTCTTGTTAAATTTTGGCTTAATTTTTTGCCCATTTTAAGTTCTCTTAAGACATTTTTCCTCAAATCCTGTGCATTTTCAATCTTGTTGTTATATTCCAGCTTTAAAGCAAAAGACTCTGTTATTGCAATAATGTCCATATAAGGGATATCTCTCAAAGAAGGTACAAAGTGTGGGCCAAGATTAAGAAGATCGTTTTGGTGTTTTGGAATCTCGGTACTGCATAGATTTAAAACAGCGTTCTTTGTATACGTGGTTAACTTGCAGCTGTTATTACCGTGGTTACTTTTAAATTCGTTTAGAAGAACGTTAAACTTTTTGAATAATCTTTCTTTTGACTTTTTGAACATTATTTCACGGGCTTTCTCAGTGACTTGTTCGACTTTTTTATAGTCTATTTCATCAAGAGTAACCTTAAGAATTTGCTGGAGGTTTTTAGTTTCATTTATAAGGAAAAAATATCGTTTTCTAGCATCGTTTTTGATACAAATCAAAATTTTTAATCTAAATTGAAAAACTATACTCTTTGCTCTCTTTGTACTTACAGGGCTGTTGATACGTAACGCCATATATATATATATATATATATATATCTATATATATATATATATATATATATATATATATATATATATATATATATATATATATGTATATATATATATATATATATATATATATATACATATATATATATATATATATATATATATACATATATATATATATATATATATATATGTATATATATATATATATACATATATATATATATATATACATATATATATATATATATATATGTATATATATATATATATACATATATATATATATATAACCAGGTCTGTTTATTGCGCAATGTAACGGTAATTAATTTTCGTTAAAAATGAAAGCGTTTTGAAAAAAAATGGCGAATATTAGGGTTTTTAGTGGGATTTTTTACAACTTTGACTTCGAATTAGAGCACTTTCCATTGATTTTGAGACCCATGTTTTTATACGATTCTTAATCAGCATAAAATTCTCTATCAGAATCAATCATAAAATTAGGGGGGGGGGGGAGAAAGTCGAGTAGCGCCTATATATATATATATATATATATATATATATATATATATATATATATATATATATATATATATATATATATATATATATCTGTTATTTAAATGGAGTAAAACAACATATTAATAGTACTTAAAGTTTCGTGCCTTACGGCGATCATCAGCTATTAATTACAAATTTAAAAACGTAAAAAACCGTTTAAAAACGAATCAAATTTACGGTAGAACGAATTCTGTCGTAATGAGCAAAAAGACGCAATCATTTACACTGTAAAAAGTAAGGGTTCTTATCGGTTCTTTAAGGAACTTTTCAGTTCTTAATGTTGCTCTTCGGTTCTTCAAAGAACTTACGGGTTCTTATTGCTGCATTTTGGTTCTTGAAAGAACCTTCGGGTTCTTAAGATGCTTAAACGGTTTTTCCAAGAACCTTCGGGTTTTTAACAATGCTTTAAAGGTTCTGTGAACAATTTACTCGATCCAAAAATTGCTAAAAGGTTCTTTAAAAAACTCACGTGTTCTTATCCTTATAATTCGGTTATTTTTTCAGCACTTGTAAGTATTTTTTAATTATTATTTTTTCAATTTCTCTTTGCATGGTTCAAATGTATGTGCTAGTCAGCTGATTATAAATTTCATAGCCTACAAAAAATTCTTTGCTTTTTTGAATTTTGTTACGTAATCTAATGGGTACCTGTAAGTACCTATTAGATTACCTAACAAAATAGAATTTCAGGCCGTACTTTGAACTTGTTTTGATCAATTAGATTACTATACTTTAGTATAGTAACCTAAGTGATCAAATAATATATAGTATTATACTATACTAAGTATAGTAACCTAAAAGTTCAGTGTATGGCCTGAATATCTTGTGATCTATTTGGTTATAATCTCTTTTCTGACCTATACTACTTACTATAGTATAGGTCAGAAAAAGATTACCTTATGGTTTAGGTAACCTTATACAAATTATTAGGTAACCTAAAAAAAAAATTACAGAAAAATTTAAATTTATTTCAAATAAGAAAAAGTAATGGAAAATGGAACCTATTGTTCTTATTAAATAGGCTGTTGACTTTTTGTTTATTAGTTATTATTAAAAAAATTTATGTTGCAGAAAAATTAGTATAATATATATATAATTAGTAAAATAAAAAAGTTAGTGTAATATATATATATATATACATATATATATATATATATATATATATATATATATATATATATATATATATATATATATATATATATATATATATATATATATATATATATATATATATATAGAAGATACAGCAAAGGATGACAACTTTGTTGGTACTTAAAGTTTCATACCGGCGTGCCGGCAATCATCAGCCAAAATACATAATGAAAAAAACGTTACAAAAAGAGAACATTAAAGAAAAACGAAAAAACCGCTAAAAATGTCGTTAAAAAAGAATTGTTCTTATCAATGGCTTCAAATTAGTCTTTACTGTCAAATGATTTCCGAAGGTAAAATTATAGGTATGCCAAAGGTAAGGAAATCATGGCAGGCACAACCGAATTAAACAAGATGCATATCAATGGTGAAACTAGCGCTTTTATAACACTTAAAGATCACAAAGAGAATTTTGTAAATAACCCTAGCGTACGGTTAATAAATCCTGCAAAAAACGAGTTGGGAAAAATAAGCAAATCTATTTTAGACAAAATAAACAATACTATAAGGGGCACGTTGAATCTAAATCAATGGAAAAACACGCAGAACGTAATAGATTGGTTTAAAAGCATTCCGAATAAGAAGCTAAAGAAATTCGTCGTTTTTGATATTAACGATTTTTATCCAACAATTAGTGAAGAACTGTTGAGAATAGTGATGTCCTTTGCTGAGAAATTCGTTTGTATTACAGCTGAAGAAAAAAGAATAGTATACCACTCTAGAAAATCTCTTCTGTTTCATAGAAATGAGACTTGGATGAAAAAAGGATGCGGTTTATTTGATGTAACAATGGGGGCATTTGACGGGGCTGAAGTTTGCGAATTAGTGGGGCTATTTCTGTTAGATAAGCTATCATCCGTTTATAATAAAAATTTTATAGGTATTTACAGAGACGATGGTTTGGCGGTTTTTGAAAATCTAAGTGGCCCAGAATTGGAAAAAGTCAAGAAAACAATCACAAAAATGTTTAAAGAATATGGATTAAACATTACCATTAAATGCAATCTTAAAATCGTTAACTACCTAGATATTACTTTGAACTTAAACGATTCTACTTACCAACCCTATAGCAAGCCAGGGAATCAAATAAACTATATTCATAAGGAATCAAACCATCCTCCGAATATTATTAAGCAAATACCCATTTCATTGGAACGCAGATTATCAAGACTTTCATCCAGTGAAAAAATATTCGGCAAAGCTATTAAGTGTTATGAGGAGGCATTAAATAAAGCAGGATATAGTCATAAATTAAAATATAACAATACTCCTAATAATAATACCAGAAAGAAGTATAATCGAAAGCGTAACATTATATGGTTCAACCCACCATTTAGCAAAAATGTGATCACAAAAGTTGGCAAATCATTTCTTAATTTGGTAGACAAACATTTTCCATCTAAGCATATTTTGAACAAAATATTCAATAGAAACACTTTGAAAGTCAGTTACAGTTGCATGCCGAATTTAAAATCTATAATAAACTGGCATAACCAAAAAATCATCGAAGATATTGAAGATCAAAATAAGAAATCCTGCAATTGTATCAACAGGTTGCATTGTCCACTAAATCAACTTTGCCTAACAGAAAACATGCTTTACAAAGCTGTTATTTCTTCAGACCTTCCGAACTATTTAGATAAAATATATATTGGCATAAGTGAACCGCCTTTTAAATTACGTTATGCAAACCACATTAAGTCGTTCAATACTGTAAAATACAAAAACGACACCGAACTATCCAAGGAAGTGTGGCGCATAAAAGAAAAAAACGGAAAACCTTTTATTAAATGGAGTATAATCAGGAAATGCCAACCTTATCAACCAAGCACAAGAAGATGCGCTCTATGTTTAAATGAAAAAACTGAAATTGCCATCTATAGAGGCGCAAATTTATTAAATAAAAAGCAAGAGCTGGTTAGTAAGTGTAGGCATATGAATAAATACATGCTTGCGTCATTTGACAGTAAAGACTAATTTGAAGCCATTAATAAGAACAATTCTTTTTTAACGACATTTTTATCGGTTTTTTCGTTTTTCTTTAATGTTCTCTTTTTGTAACGTTTTTTTCATTATGTATTTTGGCTGATGATTGCCGGCACGCCGGTATGAAACTTTAAGTACCAACAAAGTTGTCATCCTTTGCTGTATCTTCTATATATATATATATATATATATATATATATATATATATATATATATATATATATATATATATATATATATATATATATATATATATATATATATATATATATATATATATATATATATATATATATATATATATATATATATATATAACTCATTTAAAAAATAATTATAATACTCATTTACTGTTTTGTTCATAAATGGCTTCAGCAATATCCATTAAATTTGTTTTTTTCATTCGTAGCAATTTTCATGGCTACTAATGATGTTCCAATACCATTCTTTAACTGGACAGTTAATGACACTTGTAACTATTTGGACACAGTAGACCTAAGTGTTTTGAAACCAAAGTTTGTTGGTTAGTATTTAATAATTATTCTACTGTATTTTTTAGATTAATTTTTGAAATGTTGAGTATTTCAAGTTTCATCTGCTCTTTTTGTCAAGTTAAAAAGTTTATTTTAAGTAAATATTTGACTCACCTTCAGATATGCCACGAAGCTGAAGCTAATTTTACTGTAGCTTGTGGGCTTGATGGTTGTCCCTGTACATATAACACAATAAAAGGTTTAAGACAACACATGCGAATAAAACACAATCAAATATATTATGCTGACAGAAACAAGACAAATGTTGATGAAAGTTTGCATTCATCTGTTAATGAAAACTTAGAATTACTCAATTGTAATTTTGACAATGAACTAGCAAGTTCAACACTCAATCAGCCATTTAACAGAGATATTAATGATTTTGTTCTTAAACTGCAAAAACATTTTGCAATGTTTGTGATTGGTTTGGGGCAAAAACATTCTATTCCAACAATTGTTCAGCTTGAAATTAGTAATGAAGTTCATGCATTAATTAATTACTTTTCTTCTAATTATGCGGATTGTCTAAAAAACTGCTTGAGTAAAGCTGGTTTTACTTTTGATCCTAATCATGATCTTGTAGAAATATTAGAAAGTGAAGCTTTGTTAGACAAAGCCTTTTCAGTTGTTAGTTCTGAAGCAAAAATTTTGACTTATTGTAAATCAAATTTAGGTTTTGTTGTGTGTAACCCAATTGGATCACACCGCTCCACACATAAGCTTTGTGCATTTTATTTTTTTATAGGTAATTTAGAATATAAGTATCACTCTCAATTGAAGTATATACACCTGTGTCTTTTAGTTAAAGAAAAATATATAAAACAATCAAAAAAATATGCAGAAATATTAAAAACTTTAATATCAGACTTGATTGAATTGTGTTTAAATGGGATTGCACTATGTATTGATGGTGAGAATTTACAATTGTATGGTGCACTTGCAACTATATCAGCTGATAACTTGTCAGCTCATGCACTTGCTGGATTTAGTCAATACTGCTGGAAAGTTTAAAAAATAAATTTAAAAAAGAACGAATACCATTGGTTAACAATGAAGATGTACTTTTGGCAAAGGAAAAATTTGGCAGAAAAGGATATGGAAAAAAACACAAACTTGTTGAAGACAGCAAAATAGTTGAAGAAATTGAAAATACACCCAGGCAAATTCGAGTAACAATATGAATTCATTTGCATATATTTTACTTTATTTTGTTAAAACTGTTGCTTAATTTAAATTAGTTGCAATTAAAAGGTAATACAGTAGTGTTTTTTTCAGAATTCATTTCATATAATAGCATGGTTTTAAAGAATATTTATATATAACTTATTTGCTTCATATATTTTGTTTCTTTCCTATTCTAAATGGCAATAAAAAACTAGACAATCAAGTTAAACAAAAATTAAACTAAATTTAATAGCAACTATAATTGCATATTAGGGTATATAATATTAGGGTGTAAATGTGTTGAAACCCATTTTTTACTGCTAAAGTTATAATGTTAAAGTTTTACTTTATTTTGTCTTATTCTTTATGAAACATGAACATTTTCAAGTATTAAGCTCCCTATTTATCCCCAAGTTGCACATTGTGAATAAGAATTGTTTTTAAAAAATTAAACTTTTGACTTACTGCAACCTATTGTATTTTCAAGGTACCCACAAAATTTTTTTTTTTTTCTCTGTGGATATAAAAAAAAAAAAATAACCTTGATTTTGTTTATTTGTATCTTATTTTTTATTTATTTTTGTTATAAATAAAATTGTAATTCCTAGTATAATAAATTAAGTTCATTTTTTATATTTTCTAAGTAAAAGTAATTTCCTTCATTGTTGTTTAATCTCCATAGCACTTTCCACTAATGGAGGATGAATTTGAAGATGACGTTAGTACAATGCTTTTGTTAGATGAAATGCTACACGAATCTTCAAAGATGAGTCCAAATTATGAAATGATGTTAGATAGACAAAAAAGAACTTGCACGCATAGAACAAAAGATATACAAAATAAGTCTACCATTGACATAATGGCTGCATATCCTTGGATGAGTCTACCAAAACTGGTATCTTTATTTTACTTTTGCTGTAACTTACTCTACATAAGGCTTTGGTGTTAAATTTAGTTTAATTCTCACCCCCACCCCCCCACCCCCACCCCTGGAGACAGCACTGACTACATTAATAATAAAAATATTTTTAACCTTTATATTTTTTGGTTGTTTTTAGATTTATAGTATGTAACAATATTTTTTTAAAAAGTTATTGCTTGTTGAATGTCTATCTTCAAATACTGTTATAGTTTTTTACAAATTATAGATTTTGGCTGAAGTCAAGATTCTATTTAATAAAGACTTGGATAGAGAGCTCCGTGTATCATTAACACGTATTGCAAGTAGGGTGTTGGATATTGTTAGCAAGAAGCAAGATCAGTTGCTTTCAAGTATTCTTACTACAATAGAAGGCGAGAAAGATGAAGTAAAAAAGAAAGGTTTAGTTTTTTTACCAAATCTAATGTACCCAAATTATGCACTGTAAACATTCATATATCAAGATTGTGTGTGTGTGTGTGTGTGTGTGTGTGTGTGTGTGTGTGTGTGTGTGTGTGTGTGTGTATGTGTGTGTGTGTGTGTGTGTGTGTGTGTGTGTGTGTGTGTGTGTGTGTGTGTGTGTGTGTGTGTGTGTGTGTGTGTGTGTGTGTGTGTGTGTGTGTGTGTGTGTGTGTGAAAGTCGGATAAATGCTGTTTATTTAGCATAAACAGTTTTTAGGCTCTAGATAAATAACAAAATAACGTCATTTTTAAAATATTTTATAGAAACATATATTTAAAATAATTACTCTACGTAAATAAATACTCTATGTGAATCATAAGGTATCCTTTTAACAAATATTTGTAGATATAAGTAAAAATATATAATCCGCGACTTTTTTTTTAAATTTTAATTGTGTTTTTAGAAATGATGATGAATACTGCCGTTCTCATGCTTCCACGGTTATTCAAAGGAGATTGCAGCGACCATTTATTCGTTGCGGGTAAAATGCCAGTAGTGAATTCGCCAGCCATTGTGTTTGACTTTGAACAAGAAAATATGGCAACATCTCCAAAAATTACGATTGTATTAGACTATGTCGAAGTCATGCGCGATGACTTCGGGATAGACAACGTTCTTGCTTTGGCATGTTTGATCGGAGTTCATTACCTGTATAATGCGAAATATCATCCAAAAATTTCAAACACGCTAAAATTTGTGCAACATGCATTAATTGGTTTGTCAAGTGAAAACGACGACATACCAATGCCTGTACGCCGTGTTACAAACCTGTTGATGAAATGAACTAAATTATTTTTGCTATAAATTTGATAGAAAAATTAGAAGATTTATTTACTAATTATTACATTATTATGTTAGATCTACGAAATATTTTAATAATAGTAACTCATTGTTTTTTTCATGAAAATAAATCTTAAAATGCTTTTCCCGAATAGTATTTTGACGCATCTTAAGCAATCTTTAAAAAGTGTTTTTCAATTGTGTCTAAAATAATCACAACAATATGCTAGGTTTAATAGAACCTTACAGGGCTTTAACAGTTTAGGCTGACGGGACACCCTAAAGGTTCTTCGCTAAAACTATATATAAGGTTTTAGCGAAGAACCGTCCATTAAGGTTCCACCAAGAACCCTTCTTAAGGGTTCTTACAAAGAACCTTAAAAAAAAGTTCTTATTAGAACTTTTAGGGTGCCTCGTCAGCCTAAACCATTAGAACCCTTAAAAGTTCTTCGGAGCATACCCTTGTTCGGAGAGTGTAGTCTTCAGTATCAAAAGAGGATAAAAGGAACTTGTTAGCATGTCGACATTTAGATATTATTTCGCTTCTTTTGTTAAGCAGGTTGTTTTCTTTATACGATAAAATTTCAAACTTCTCGTGAAGGCAAAGGTTACAAATCTTGGTTTCAGGGTTGTAAGGTTTGCAGCGCTTTACAATTCTCCACTTTATTATAGGTGTGATGGCTTTTTCTTTGAATTTCCAAATTTCCTTTGAAAGCTCGGTATCATTCTTATACCTGACCGTATTAAAAGATTTTAAATGGTTAGCATATCTTAGCTTAAATGGTGTCTCGCTAATGCCAAAATAAACTTTTTCTTTGAGTTCAAGATTTTCGGAACTCACGATAGCTTAATAAACGATATTGCTTAACAAACATTGATTGTTTAAAGGACAAGCGGTTTTGTTGATACAGTTGCAGGTGATTTTTGGTATGCTTCTTTGGTCTTGTAAAACCTTGTGATTATGCGAATTAATGATGGATTTTACGTTTCGCATACAGCTATAACTTACCTTGATCGAATTTCTATTGAAAATTTTGTGCAATCTATGATTTACCGGAAAGTGAAGGTCAACCAATGCAAGTAAACGGTTTCCTATTTTTGTTTCCACGTTTTTACTGAATGGAGGGTTAAACCATATAATGTTTCGCTTGCGTTTTGTATTTTTAGTCGTGGCAACTTGATGTTGATAATTGAGTTTACATTTATAGCCTTACATTTAAGCAGGCTATAAATGTAAGTAAAATATTTAAAAAAAAATTTGTGAAATAAATAAAATAAATACTTAATTTTCTAATATATATATAGCTGCCTTTGGTAAGTGAAGTGTTTTGAGTAAAATGTACTAAATTTCAAGTAATAAATGCATATTTAAATACATATAAATTTCAATTTTCAATTTTTATGTTGTGATTTTTTATTTTAGTGATTTATTTACATATACCCAGAAATGTCTTCGAAAAAATCAGAGGTATGGAAATATTTTACAAAAAAAGAGAAATCGGAGTCAGTTTGTAACATATGCAAATCTATAATTCAAAGTCCGGGATCTAATACTACTGGAATGATTAATCATTTAAAATTACATAGCATATCTTTACAAAAAAGAAATTTGGGCGACACAAATGAAACTGATGCGTCTTCTTCGAAAAACACAAAATCAGTTGGAAATGGAATAATAAATTTCATAAGTCGAGAATCATTGAATAAAATATTGGCGAAATGTGCGACAAAAGATGGATTTAGCATCAAAGGAATTACTTCATCTGAAGCCATTAGGGGTTTCGTAGCAAGTCGTAATTATAAAATGCCAAAAAGTGAAACAACGGTAATGAAATATGTAATGGATTTTTATAAAGAAAAAAAAGAAGAATTAATGGCGTCGTTATTAGAGCAAAAAAATCCGGAGAGAGATTCAGTATTACTTTCGATGAATGGAGTGATATAAACGTTAGAAGGTTCATGAATATCACTCTTCATTCAGCAACAAAGCCACCTGTAGTCTTGGGTCTATCTGCAATAATAGGTTCTTGTGATTCAAATGCCACTATCAATTTGGTAAAAGCAAAACTTAAAGATTATGGAATTGAAATGGATAATGATATCGTCGGATCCACACATGATGGAGCATCAGTCATGGTAAAATATGGGAAGAATATTTTACCATTTTCTCAGTTATGCTACAACCATGCTATACATCTTGCTGTACTTGATGTATTTTATAAAAAAAGTGGGAGTTTAATTACGAATGATGATGCGGTAATTGAAACAAATTTCCAAGATGATGAGAATTTAGAATATGATGAAAATTTAGCAGATGATGATTGTGTTGAAACTACCGTACAAAATGATGAGGTAGCTGATGCATTTGCTTTTGATGGTAACTTAAATTTCCAAAATGATTTAGTTAGACAATTACCAATCTTTCGTGAAGACATTGGCAAAATTCTTGATGAAACACGAAAAATTATTAAATTTTTCAAATATTCTTCAGTTCGAAGCAGTATTCTTGAAAAGCATATAATAGATCAAGAAGGCAAAAAGTTACGATTGCTACTCGATTGCAAAACAAGATGGAACTCAATAATACCAATGGTAAATCGTTTCATAAAAATATACGATTGTATACAAAAGGCTCTAATGGAATTAGGTCAGCAAAAATGTTCACAAAAAAATATCAAAGTTTTAGAAGAAATATCACATGTTTTACAACCGGTTGAGCTTGCTGTTAAAGAGCTCAGTAAAGATAATAATAATCTTTTAAAAGCTGAAGGAGTATGCATTTTTTTGCAAAACAAACTAAAAGAAACAAATACGCAGTTAGCCATGGAAATGTTCACTGCTTTGAAGAAAAGAGTTGAAGAAAGACGAAATGAGGATGTTGTATCACTCTTGCGTTTTTTACAATCTGGAAATTATCCTAAACCAAAGATTACCTGCCATTTTACTTATTTAAAAAAAGTTCTATTCATTTATTGGCTAAAGAAACCTTCAAAAGGCTGTTCAATGAAGATCCTGCAAACACACAGATGGATACAGAGTTAACAATTGAAAATGAAGAAATAATTTCAAATAATGGTTTGGTTTCAAATTATGATGAACTCCAAAAAACAATTGAATTAATTATGACTGTTCCGAAAGAAAATAATGAGAGAAAATCCTCATTGGAAAAAGAAATGAAGTTGTGGGAGAAAGATTGTTCAAAACGAGGTGACTCTATTGGAAAAATTTTTACAGCATTATTGACAATACAACCAACGTCAACAGTAAGTGAAAGAGTGTTTTCGGTAGCTTCAGCTTTTGTCACAAAAACCCGAAATCAGTTGAAAATGGAAACGGTTGACAAACTTGTATTTTTAAAGTATTATTTTTTAAATAAAAAATAGATTTAAAACTAAAATTGTTGCATTTTATTTTAAATTTGATTAACACAACATGGTGTGGGTAAATTTTTTTTTCTTTACCCGGATACCCGGGTAATTAAAAAAATAAATACTCGATTACCCGGATAACGTAAAAATACGATTATTCGGACTCACTATTCTCGGGTACCACACACGGTGATTCAATACTTGAGACCGTCAGCTTCAAAACCGGCCCTGTGACATTTTTTTCGATTTTGAATGAAGCACGCCAAATGTTTCGTAATGGCTCGCACTATATTGAAAAATTAAAAAAATCTGTTCATTAAAAATGTGCAAAACCTGTTCAATCCTATAGTTTTTACTATGTAACATTCAGCAAATGGTGCAAAACCGGCTCTTTTTGTTTGCGCAGCTACTTCAAAACCAGTTTATTATTTCAGCCAATAGGAAAGCACTTATCATACCACGTGATCACAACAGCTGATATTGAAAATACTTTCGTTTTTAATGCTTTTATCCTCTGGAAGTTGCAAATTCTTCGTGATTTGTCTTGTAAGTAATAGAAAAAGTAGAAAATATTTATGAAATATTGATTAATTAAACATTTACAGACTTTTTGCGATGGAAAACGATCGAAAAGTAAAATAAACAAGCAGACTGCAGTCACGCAAACGCGTGGCAGACCCCGAAAACACTAAACGAGCAAAGGAGAAGAAAGCTAGGTATGCATTACTGATGAAGTATTATTTGTAATTATGTTTATTAACTTTTAACTTCTATTTTTCTGCAGGTATTCAAAGAGTCCACCAAAAATCCCTTCATGCAAGCACAAATTGGGTGCTTCCCAATGTCACTGCCTGTCACAGAGTGATGTCATCACTTTCAATGAGCGATTTTATCAAACAAGTAAGAAAATGGACCAGGACAACTTCATTTTGAAGCGTTGTTCATTCCTACAGCCGAAACGTGTTAAAGGTGAATCAAATAGGAAAAGAGAATTTACTGTAAAATATTTTGTTACAAAGGCTGTCTCTTCCTCTATAAGAATACCAGTTTGTAGGAGAACATTTTTAGGAATATTAGGCATAAAAAAACATAGACTGCTTGGAGTTGTCAGTAGATATCACAAATCTGGTACTTCAGCCAAAGAAAGTAGAGATGGAGACAGAAAAGCAGAGAAGTTTGTTGAGAAAAAAGAGAAAGTAAATAAATTCATAGAATCATTTCAAGTTTGTGAAAAGCACTACTGTAGGTCACACTCAAAATGTAGGCAGTACTTACCAGCTGAACTCTCAACTGCTGCAATGTGGAGGATGTATAACAAAAAGTGTGATAGTCAATTAAAAGTTACCAAATGGTTTTTTACTAATATATTCAATACAGAGTATAATCTAGGTTTTGGGACCCCTAGAGTTGACACCTGCTCTGCATGTTCTGAACTTAAAACTAGAATCAAAAATACAAAAGATCTCCAAGCCAGAGAAAAAATATTTTTAAAATTAAACATCCATTGCCAAAGAGCTGATGCTTATTTTGACAAGCTGAGGGAAGAAAGTGATGACCTTATTACCCCCTCATTTGATTGTGAGAAGAATCAAGTCTTACCTAAACTATCAGATCAAGATGCATATTATAGGAGGCAACTCAACTTTTATAATTTTACAATTGTAAAAGGGAGCTTTCATAATACACTTAACAAAGAAAATATTGATTCTCACTATTGGATAGAGGGGGAGCAATCTAAGGGATCAAATGAAATTGCATCTGCTCTTTATTTTTCTCTGAATAATTTAAGCATGTCTAGCAACATAAAAAGAGTCAGATTGTGCTGTGATGGATGCCCTGGGCAAAATAAGAATACAGTAATGATTGGTATGATCAGTTATTGGCTCCTTAATAAAGCTCATCCTCGTATTCAAACAGTGGAACTGGATTTCCCAGTGACAGGTCACTCCTTTATCCCACCAGATAGGGTGTTTGGCACCATTGAAAAGGTCATCAATAAGAAGGAGATCATTGTTAGGCCCAAAGAGTATGTGGAGGTCATTCAAAAACATTCTGCAGTTTTCCACTTAGGAGAAAATTATGAAATTTTTGATTGGAAAAGTTATTTGAAAACAGTTCTAAGAAATAATGTCTCTTGGCATTTCAAAATAGCTAGTTGTAAAAGAATCATTGTGTTAAAAAGACCAAGAATTGTTGAGGTGAGAGGTGAACCTTTTTATACAGTAGAAGTTAATGCTTTTAAGTCATTGACCAAGAAAGGTAAAAATTTTAATTCAATTAATTTACCAATCATTCATTCACAAATTAAAATTAACCCGAAGAAAATAAAGGATGTAGAAAAGTTATTGAACTCTCATTATGGTATTGATTGGAGAAAAGATCAAAATCTTGAGTTTTACAATAAAATCATACCTAATGAGGAAATAGATGGCATTGACTCTGATCAGGACAGTGAATCAGAAGAAAATAATGAGCTGTGCTGTGGTGAAGATGGATCATCTGATGTTGATGATGCTGATGTTAGGATTTAGTAATTTATATTTTGTAAACTTGAAACTATTTTATTGTAAAGAATTTCTTATTATGACATTGACTTGCCTTTTTAATGTGTTTTTTAAGGTGCATATAAAAAAAAGAAAGCTATATAATTTTTGTGTTTCTAATTATTACATAAGTAAATTTAATCTTTTAAATGTTGTTCACACATGTATTTGTGGCCTATACATGTCTAGCAGAAATTTTATGTACACCATAAATTTATTTAATAACACCATATTGCAAGAACCATAATAAATTTCTCATTAAAAATTTTTTCCGTGTTTTGTTGCTTCTACTATAAAACCCAGGTAGCTAAACTTATATGACATGTGATCCAGGTATTTCTTCAATTTTTATGACCACTAATAATTAGTTACGTTATTTCATTTTAATAGAAATTTAATGCATGGCAAAAATTATTTCGAAATATATTTAACTTTTTAAAAAACATTAGCGGGCTATCCTGCTAAAAAAAAAAAAGGGGGGGGGGGGGAGAGTTTTCTAAAATTGTCCATATATGACGTAAATATACTGAAAAGCGTGTGAAATCGCGTTGGTCTTTAAATAACCATGGGTTCTAACGAAATTAATCACAAAACAATTAAAATTTTATTAAAATGTGCAGTGGCTGGATCAAAACCGGCTCTTTTTTGAAAAAAATGCCCTTTAATTAAATATTTCTATTCAATGATTATCACAATTACTGATATTCACATAGAAAACCATTCATTAGTGACTAAACATGATGTGTATATGTTTTTTTTTAATTTTTTTATTTGCCCAAAAAAAAAGTGTATCCTGTAAAATTTGCTTTAGTGCAAAGGACCGGTTTTGAAGCTGACGGTCTCACTTATTAAATCTTGGGATTTTATTATGCGCATGCGTTAGCTGCAAATATATAAACATTATTATTTTAATTAACTGTGTTAAGCTTTCATTTTACAGTGCTTACTGGTTTGCCCGTTTGCTTGTATTTTTTTGTTGTTGGTAAACTTGATCTTGTAAATAAAGCAAAACCGATCACAAATGAACTTGATTGAGTATTGTAATTATTAGAATTTGAAGTAGTAAAGTTGCTTTATTGGGATCAACAAAGCTTTGTTTTTAGCGAAATTAACACATTTTATTTATTTATATTTTAGAAGAACTGAAATTTTTGTAAGATTTTGGTAAGTTAATAACAATACTCCTTCTTTTTATCTTTTCAAAAAAAATAGTCCCTATTACCAGTCATTTTTTTATAAGAAAATATAATGTTTTTGAATAGGGAAGGTTTCACGAAAAAAACTCCGTAAAATATGGCGAGTAATCACCAACAAAAACTTTCCAGAGTGTGTAGAATATGTGGAAACCTTTTAGGAAAAGACAGTTTAAAAACTGACAGTAAAATAGATCGAATTTATAAAGCTTTTGGAATAAATGTATCAGAAGATTCTCAGTGTAGTCATCCAGAGAAAATGTGCATGAAGTGTTATACTTCTCTTAGAAACATCGAAAATAGAGGCAGTAAAGTTTTCAAAGCTCCAAAAATTTGGGTAAAATGTCTAACAGTTGAATGCAAATGTGTTTTTGGTATTCCTGGTCAAAAACCTCTATCTAATGTTGGGCGACCAGGAAAAGTTAAAAAATGGACAAAATTTCATATAAAATCATTTCTTGATTGATTGCCTATACAAGAAGATAAAGAAATTTTAACAGAACTAAACCATGAACTAAATCCACATATAGTTTTATGCATTTGTAAGATTTGTGGAGAAGTTATGAATCAGCCTGTCATGTTAAAGACCTGTCAACACTCATTCTGTAGCTTGTGCATTTTATCAAATGTTAAAGATAAATCAGAAAATGATTCAAATTGTCCATTATGTAAAACTAACATCACAATTGACAGCCTATCATATTCTGTCCATACATCTGAAATTATAAAACATTTAACTATTATATGCAAGAATTGTGACAAAAAAGTATTTTTGAAAGACAAAAATTTTGAAAATCATGACTGCAGAAAAATATCAAATAGCACCATAAATGAAAACAACCAATTAGTTAGTATAAACAGTTTTTACCAAATCACTGACACAAGTGAAATCCCATGAGAAGCCAATGATGCTGTTTTACATATCATTAAAAAAAAGTTGAATCAGTCCAAAACATCTACAATAGAATTTTCATCAGGTGGGCCTAGGGTAAGAAATATGTTTTAACTTTATAGTAAGTTAAATAGTGTTTACTTTTCTATTATGCTAGATATAATTATAATTATTAGAATTGTAGTAGTATTTAAACTTTATTACATCATTCAAATTCTAAGTTTGATTTAGTTTTTTTAATATTAAATATAACTTATAAAAAAAAAATATAAAATATTATTTTATTTTCTATTTGAAGTAATGTTTTATTTAATTTACAGCCACTTTGTTTTGTTTCTGCTCCCAAAGCTTATAAAGATAGCGCAAACTGTAGTAACAGCACACTAAGAAAAAGACCATACAGCTGGTAGTTCTAAGGACTCTAAAATCTGTCAAACAGCTGTAATGTTAAAGTCATATGATAATGATGAAGCAAATGAAATTTTAAATAAAGCCAATATTGGAAGAGTGGATTTAAATGCAGAAGAAATGGTTGCTTTAAAAGCTGATATGGGTATTCCTTGGAATAAATTGAAAACTATGGCTAGGTAAATATAAATATGGAACTTTAAATACTTTTTGTAATTTCGTTTTTTATTTGAGAACTTGTAGTTCATTTTTACAATTGTTTATAATTGCAAAACTTATTGCTTGTATATTATTATTCTAGGTGATTAAGTTCAAAAAATATTAAAACTGCTTCAAACAACAAACAAAGAGTTGTTGCAAATGAATGGGCTGGAAATGATTTAGTTGTTTTAGATGGACCATTTACATTTCAAAATGAGAATAATAATGCTGTTGTTGAAATTTAACTAGCTCCTTGGGTATATATCAACAACCTACCTCAAAATATAGAAAACCTACTAAATCTTATGGAAAAGTAATAACTCGTTAATTTGAGATATTTTTAATAAACACTTAAATTTATAAATTACTAGAAAAATAAAAGTTAATCTTTATACTAATTTGTATAAGATAAGTATATATATATATATATATATATATATATATATATATATATATATATATATATATATATATATATATATATATATATATATATGTATGTATACAAACTTACAAATTTAAATGTTAATATTTTAAGGTTTAACTTACTTAAACATGATGGGATTATAAAGGATGAAATACATATAAAAATTGGTGGTGATCATGGAGGTGGTTCTTTTAAAATGAGTTACCAAGTTATTAATCAAAATCAGCCTAACTCAAAATCAAATAGTTTTGTGTTTAGTACTTTTGAAGCAAAAGATTATTGTGTCAATCTGAAAGTTGGACTGTCTAGATATACACAGCAAGTTGATGAGTTGCAAAAAATGGTTTGGAAGTAATTTAATATGTCACAGCAGTCACGGTTAATACTTGTTCTGAACAATAAAATATAATTTTTCAGAATAATTCATATTACTTTTTTTTTCTTGAGTTTCCACACATGTTTGGGTGGGTACTTTGTAATTAGTTTTAGGATGTTATTACTGTATCAAAGCTGTAAAATATTTATTCTCCATAAAGTCTTGGATAAAAAAACTTTTTTTGTTTAGAAATCACCATTGTTGTGTTTTTATGTTTGGAGATTATGAGTTTCTGTGCAGTGTATATGGAATCACAGGAGCTAGTGGTAAGTTTTTTTTCTAATATGCAATAAATAAATCATTATCCTAACAAATCTATTTCTGCAATTGAATAATTATTTTTTTAATCAGTCGTACAACACATTATTCATTCCTTCGGCACTGCTGCCTCTTTTGTGACATAACAAAGGAAGAGATCAAAATAACTCCTGAAAATTGAAAACATAATGTTTCACATAGAACACGTTATTCGTTAAGAGATAACTTTAAGTTTTTCAGAGTTTTGGAGGAATTTTAAAAAATGCGAAGCTTTTCAACAATGTTATTGATCATTCTTTGTTTAATATTCCTCTGGATCAAGTAAATTAGTTCTTTTTATTTAAATAATGCTGTTATACTACAAAATAATTACAATTGTTTTTATTAACTTTAACAGGTTGCAATGCCTGCATTACATATATCTCTGGGTATCTACTTGAAGTTTTTTATTATGTTAGAAGACGAGTGTCATTTAATTGATATAAAACTTGCTGGAGAACTTGCATTAAGAAATAAAACTATTGGTAAAGCAGAATTTGACAAGTTTATTTCCATGTATGTCCAATCAAGTCTTTTGAATAGCGTTATTACAGATTGTCTAGAAAAAATTGCTCTTCTGCAAGACACAGTTGGAATACAAGTTTTGCGTGATCCAGAAAGAGCAGAAGATATTTTGAAAATATATAAACCAAGAATTCTTTATTATGTATTGAGAAAAAACGAAAAGGTATTGTTTTTCAGTAAAAAATATGAATCATTAAATTTAATATTAATCAAAATTTATAGATAAAACTTGCTTTAAAAATTTGTTCAAACTAGGATATTACAATTTAATAAAGAGGATGAAGTTTTTCTTACTTTAAGTTGTCAATAATTTTTTTAATTTATACAAATATAATTAAAAGATTAAATATCTGTAAATTTTGTCTACCTAATTTAATTAAAAAACATATTATTAGTCAATAGAGCTTCAAAGTTTACACGAATGTAACGAACTAGACAAAGTGTCAGGACCATGCATTCAAAAACTAGATGAAATATTGAAAGAAAATAAAGTTGAAAGGCAAGCCTATCATGGGAAATGTTTTGTAGGAAACCATGTTCACAAAATGCTTAAGGTAGTTTTTTTAATACTGTAAATACATACATACATATATATATATATATATATATATATTGCTACTTTGCCTCTTAGGCGACTTACGATACCTTAAAATATATCACTAAGGCGACAGTATTCTTAAGGCAACATTTTATCGTCGCCTTAACGTTTCAACATAGTTTTAAACAACTAATCTAATATCAATTTTAAAACCGGAGCTATAAATGGGTTGCCGTAATGTAATCATTAAACATAAATTGTTTTACGTTAATTAATTGCCAGTTTTGGAATAAGAAACTATTGTTTATTTAGGTTGTATATTTGTCTATTCGCACATTGCACAAAAACCGATCCTAAAGGCAACAGTTGACTTTGGGGAGATTTTTATATGCATTGTTAATTATATATCTCCTATATTTTAATTGAAAAGGACCACTTAAGTCCTAGTCTATATAAAAGCAGTCTTAGATATATAATTGGAAAGGAGAGTGAGGCTTAAAGTGCATTTTTAAAAATATACAAATCTCTAAACATGCAAACTTCTTTGCGCGAAGAAACTTAAGTAAACTCAACGGGAAGTTAACGGAAAAGTTTATCTTACATCCTCTCTATGTAACTGACACTTTTAATTTATATATATTTATTCTAGATTTTAAATGAATTTAACTTCGAAAGCTTATACATTTTAAAATTTTTTAAGTGCATTATATTCATCTTCGAAGAGTGAACCTCAGCTTTTTAATTTTAATTTGAATAACAGCAATAATAATAGTAATGAGTATAATTTCATTAAGAGATTATTTTTAGATTTAGAGTTATTATCATCAATAATTGATTTTCTTACAACTTCTTAATTCCTTTAAGCTAGATAAATGTTTTGGCATCTCGATTAATTAGATAAAAAAAAATATTTATTTTGAGAAAATATGGGTCTCAAGCTTAGAATGATTGGAAAAGATTTTTATTTTTAAGCATAGTAATAGTATTAAGTTTCTCATTTTGGAATTAAACAAGAAAGTTTATACAATTTTTCAGTTTCTTTTGTCTTTTAAAAAGTTTAAATAATATACAATAATCTTATTTAAATAATTTTGCTTACATAATCTTTAAAAAGATTCTTAACATTATTTTCTGTAAAATTTCAAAGTATTTCTAACTGGCTGGGTAGCTAAATAAATAAATGAAGTACATGTAAACAAATGTAGTTAAAGCCCAGTTGTTAATGTGTCAGTGCATAAAAGTTTGGGTACCATTGGTCAATAATGAGTTATTAACTTAATACTAATAATTGTCACAAAAGTGTGATTCTTCAGTGGTTAAACTAAATGTTTTCAAATTATTATTTTTAACCAGTGAAATAATAGAATACATATTTGCCCCATTAAAGGTTTTTTAATAAAAAATGCTAAGACCAAAATATAAATAGTGCATAGCTATATACCAATCCCATCATGCTAAAAAGAAAGGATGCTAACAGGTAAAAGCACCTAGAAGTTTATTTAATCTAGGTGCTTTTTCCTTTTAGAAAAAAAGAAAAACCACCTGTAAAGCAAAGTTTCAAACATTTTTTAACTCTTTCATCTATATATATTTAAGTCTCAATTATTAATGTGTAGTTACTTAATGCATAGCAAGACAATAGACTAACATTAAGTGTCACAAAGTTGAGAATCAAATATAACTGCTGTAAATAAAGGGTCGATGAGTATAAATAAGAATGTAAATTTTGATGACTGGTTAGAAAATTTGTAACATTTAAACAAACTAAAAATGATGATGGAAAGAAGCAAAAACAAAAGACAGGATAAAAAAAGTATGAGTTTTTTTTCTTCCTTTAACTGCCTTTTAGTTATTGTACCAAATAGATATAACCTATATTAAGGTTCAGTATTTCAAAGTAATCTTTCATGAATTTATTTTGTTTGCTAATTTATTCTATTGACCTGTTAGAGTTCAAATTGAGAAAACGTTTTAAGATATCTCAGGAAGATGCCTCAATTTGTAGCATTAATAAACAAAAGGATATTGATGGCTTGAAGCTCTTTAAAATAAATGACATTGTGGGTATGTTTTAAACTATGTTTGTCTTAATTGCTAAATTTTCAATTATTACATAAAGTGAAGTTCCATTGAATGTTTTGTAAAATTATGTTAGTATAAAATAGTAAATGATTAAGATAAAAGCAAGCTTGTAATATTATACAGAAAAGAATATAAAAATTTTTTATAAAGTTTTTTAACAATTTGTTTTAAAAATAGTGTGATAATGTTTTATGTATATTTATTGTACTAATGTGTTGTATAAATCCAGTTTAAAATGGAAACAAAACATAGTGCTGGGAATATTTAGGTAGAACTTTCCATTAAGGTGACTTATGCTACTCCTATATATTTTATTCAATTAGAACGCCAAAGGAAAGTTTTTTTTTTACAATTCAATACTAAAAATATTTCTAAAAAATTTTCTATTTATTTGAAGAATTGCATAACTTTGACCCTGTAATGGACTTACTAGAGTGTTCTAGGTTTGAAACTAGGTTAGTAAAAGCTAAGGACTGAAGTAGAAATCTTCCTTAAGGTCTCTTATGTTATTTATTTCCTTTAAATTTGTGTAACTTGTATTATCATCAAAAGACTATACTCGGGAGAACTTTCTTATTGCTTTATCTGATATGTGGCTTCTTAAATATAAAATTTAAATCTTTTATAAAGAATTGTTGTAAACAGTCTAAATCATAAATCCAGAAGGTTTGCTGATGAAGCAAACTTAATGAAACTTCCTGGATTCAAAACATCCACTGATCATAAAAGTAAGATAGTTTTGTTATTCGAAGTACTGTACATATTTACCTAAGGAAGAGCTTTATTGGAATATTTTAATCTAATAAAGTTCTTAGTAAAATATTTCAAAAAATAAGTAAATAAATAAAGTTTTCTTGTGTGTTTTAACAACTACTAAATCTGAATTGTTTGATTGTAAATCTAAATTAACTTTGTAAGTTTTACTTAAAATTCACCTACTAGTTGCCACTTATTTGTTATTTTATTATCATATTAATGTTCTTATTTTTGTTTTTAGGAGGGGGAAATATTAAATATACATTTTTGAAGTTTAGACACAGTAGATATTTGATGTGCATATTATTTTAAATTTCTTGACACATACTATTTTTAATTTTTTACTCTTTTCAAAGTTGTTGAGGCTTAATAATGTGATTTTCCACAATTAGGTTTTGGCGTGTTTGCAGTAGTGGATTTTGAAAAGGGAGACTTCCTTTTAGAGTACAGAGGTACCTTGCTGTTACATTATAACATATTTCTTCTATTAGAAGTTTTGTGAGTGTAGCACTGCGCTAAATTGCAAAGTCCATAAAGTATTCTCAATAGTTAAAAATGATATGAATGATTATGTTAGAAATCTTGCTACACATTTTTACATGTTCTTTGGTACCTCAATTAAAGATTATATTGTATTTTTAGGTGAAAAAATTTCTATGAATGATGCTGAACAACGCTATGAACTTTACTCAAAAAATAAAGTTGGAAGTTTTATTTATTATGGAGTAAAAGATGTGTATGGAAAATCCATATGGTAGTTTTTATTATTTCATCATAGGATTTTTAGTAAGATTTTGTTGTACTGCAATTTTTCTCTTTTCCTAGCTTCCTATCTTCTTATCATTTCCATAATTATCAGGAGAATGACAGAGTTCCAATAAAGTATTTCAAATTTTCAGTTCTGTTAAAGCTCATTTTAATAGCTATTAAAAATAAAGTGTACTTGTTCTATTGAAGTGATTCGATCTGGTTAGTTAAAATTAAATGAATATTATATTTATGAAATGGAATAAGTGCCATCTGTATTAGTTGGACACAGGCAGCACATTAGGTTTATTTATATAGTTGGATTTCCATTTACAGTTTTCAACAACATGCAAAATATTTTTACAAAATAGTTTTTGTACATGGATATTAGAACATGACAGGAATTTTTCAAGATAAATTCTCAATCACTTGATGTAGAATGTTTATTAAAAGCATTTGCTCAAATTGTGTTTTGCAATCTCATTGCCAAATTATTTCTTTTGTTTGTAAAAATCTTTAATTCACAACTATGTGGTTCAGTTCTGAAAATTAGAAAAAAATAATATTTTTTAGTGCATCATTCTTTCTCATTATTTTTTATATTGCAATTTTTGATTTAGTATTGATGCAACACAGCATACAGAATAATTAGGTCGTATGGTAAATGATTCACCAGATAATCTTTCTAATGCACGTATGAGAAGAGTTGTGTATAAAAATAATGTACATCTCTGTCTGTTTTCAACAAAAAGGATTGCAAAAGGAACAGAAATTAGGTTAGGATTTACTTATATATTTCTTGATAATTCTAATCCTGTAAATAAATGGGGTGTCCTATTATCTTCTTTTGGATTCCAAATCTGGCTTTGTTTTAAAAAAAAATTCTGTTGTTGATGTTTAGCAGAAACAAGTATGATGGACCCACTACTTTGTTATTTAAAATTTTTTTGAAGGTATGATTATGGAGAAAAAGAGCAGGACATGCCATGGAGAAAGATAGTATGTGCTTTAACATTCTCAAAGTTCTCTGATTTATTATTATAAGTTGTTTTGATATGAAAACCATAGGTTCTCAACATATATATATATATCTGTTATATCATACTTTTGATTTCTTTGTTGTCTATGATGAAGTTTAAAGCTTTTGAATAACAATCTTTTTTTTGTTTTGCCTGACTATGACCAATGCTATGGCTTTCTGCATCTCCAGCTCCAATCAATTAATGTGTGAATATATTTGCTTTTTTTTTTAGGCATCTTGCCTGCATCCATATGAAGTAAACATAGTTGATGGAATAATAAAGACTGAGCACCCAAATACTTCAAGAGTTAAATATCTAACCTCTAAAAAGTTAAAAAATATACAGCTCAGAAAAAAGCATTTTAAAGGATATAATTTGCTTTTGTCAGAGGATCCAACTGTGAATGATGAGGGTTTGGAGGTTACATTCTCTGATTCAAATTCTGACCAGGAAACAATCAATCTTTGCTCTACAGTTATTAATCAAAATACTACCAATACAGACTTGCCATCATTAGATATTATCGACATAGCTCCAGACAGTGATTGTGAAGTAACAATTAGAGAACCATTTGACACTGTTGCAGATAATACCATTTCTTCAGATAAATCAGTGTTGTCATTTGTTACTAATATAAATGTTTCAAATTTTAGTATGGATTTGTCTTCTAGATTGCTATTACCTTTAACTAAATCATCAAGCAAACAACCACTCAAGTTGCATTTGAAAGGGTTTAATTCACCTGTTTATGAGCCATCATATTTAAATGCTGTAAATGTGGAATCTATAGGTGAAAGTTTGTGTGGTGATGATGCAAGAATTTTCTGCACCAATGTGGCCTCAGAGACAGGAAACCCTTATTCAACTATAACTAACACAGCTAATGATACAGTAGAAGATATTTTTTCCATTGGTGAAGTTGCTAGAATAGTTGGTGTTAGTAAATCTAATGAGGATAATACAGTTGATGTAGATTTTGAGATTAGCCAGTCAACTCATTCAGAAAAGTTAGTCATTGATTCAGTAGAGGCAGCTTATGTAGAATTTGATACTCTAAGTGCAGATGTAATAGAATGTGAAAATCTCACCATCACTAAATTAAATGATGTAACTTCTGACAGTTTACCTGACCATGTATCAAATAACCTTTGTTATTCTAAAATAGCTTGTGTAAATAATAGTATGATCAATATAAGTGATTATACTCCTTTAAACGATTCTGATTTATTTGAGAATTCTTTAGAAATTATTGATAATGACAATGGTGGTGTTTTTATTAATGATGGTATAAGTGATAATAAAAATGAAAACCAATTATCAACAAAATATAAAAAACCGTCACGTTCTTGCTACTTTTGTAAAGAACCTCAGACTAGACTTAAACGTCATATTTTGAAAAAGCATGCTCAGCTACCTCTTGTAGCTCCATTGTTAACTATGAATTCAAAAGAACAAGACCGTGTAATTGGCAGTTTCAGAAGAAATGGTATACTGAACTTTAACATTGATATTTTAAAAACTGGCAAGAAAAGTTTTATGAGAGAGCGTAACTCAGAGCAAGAATCTGAGGTACCCATAATGTGTTCTGGTTGCAAAGGTTTCTTCTCCAGGAGCTATAAAGCACGACATCAAGTTATTTGCCCTGCAGGTGGCACAAATTTAATGTTACCAATGGTTAGTTTTGAACAAAGTCAATCTTTGGAAAACTATTCACATGACTTTAAATTGCTTTTAAATTCTCTTCAGTTAGATGAAATTGGAAACTATATAAAAACAGATCCAATCATTCTAATGATAGGAGCAAGATCATTTGGTTCTTTGAAAAGAAAAAAGGATAAAGTAACAGAGGGAAAGAAGGCAGTACATTGTCGCATGCGACTAATAGCTAGAGTTTACCTAGCTTTTTGTAAGGCTTATGATAATCAGTCAGAAATCAACTTGACTGACAAATTAAATAATGCTGGAGACATGTACAGAAGGGAATCCATAACAATACTAGGCAGTGCTGTGAACACCTTAAGTCAAAAATCTGAAAGTGATAGTACTGATTTAAATCATATTTCGATTTCAGATCAGAAAAGTGGTTTAAAGATCAGCATTCTAAATATGCTTAAGTTGACAGCCAAATTCTTGATCGGTCATTTTCCTATCAAAAACTTGGATAAGAAATCTAAGGAAGTTGTTGAATTTTTGCAAGTTTTAAAGTTAGTTGAAGATGAGCTCTTTGGGGATGCATATTATGACTTGAATTACAGAAAAAATGTTACCCTTCGAAAGCCTATTCATCTCCCAAATGATGATATGTCAAAATGCTTTTAGATGAATGTTCTTCAATTATGAATTCGTTGAATGGTTTTGATTTACCTGTTGAGTTATTTATAAAAGTAAGATCAGCAACAGCAACCTGTTTAATAATTTTCAATGCAAGAAGAGGTGGTGAGCCAGTGCGTTTAATGTTGCACCAGTGGAAAGAGGCTCTAAGTGGAGAATGGATGGACAAAGATGATGTCCCCACAGAATTTCTGTCTGACACCATGTTGGTAACATATCAGACGGGGAAAGGAGGTGATCATCTTGTTCCAGTGTTATTTCCTCCAGAAACTATCAAAGCCATGCAGTTTCTTACAGATGAGTCTATAAGAAGAGATGCAGGTGTATCAAGAAAAAATGAATATATATTTGCTAGTACACGTAATAGTGAAAGTCATGCCAGTGGATGGAATTGTATTGATGATGTATTAAATAGGCTAAGTTTAAAAGGTGCTATAAATGCTACTAAAAACAGGCATAGAGTTGCGTTACTACTAGCCAAACTTAACCTTTCTGAAAAAGAAAAGGAGCTGGTTTTTAAACATTTTGGTCACTCAAAATCTGTTAATGAAAATGTTTATCAGGTAGCTTCAGGTTCGGTACAGATAAAAACAACAGGTCAACGGCTGTTACAGATTCATAACCACTTACCAATGAATGAAAGAAAAGAAACATCCGAAGTTATTCATAAAACATGTCACTCAAATAAAAACGTGTCACCTAATATTTTGAACAATGACATAAGATTTGGTCCCATTCAAATATTAAAAAAGGAGTCAAAAGCCACACCAAAAGAAGGTAAAAGGGTTGTTCTTATCACTGTTATTAGGTATGCTAGCATTTGTCGAAGTTTCGAATAATGTATATAATTTTTACATGTATTACACTACCTGAATACAATGTTTACAACCATCAACTATTGAATGCAAACTTTTTTCTTTTTAAGATAACTTTTATTCAGATTTTTTAAACCTAAAATTTTATTGCCTTTTGAAAGTTGAAAATCACCACTAATGTCTGTAAATGTTCTTCAGTCTGCTAATGGTCACCCTATTAAAGTTTAAAAATTTTATATAAATTTTATTGCAAAAATTTATTTTTTTGTTAAGTAGTTGCACAAAATAAAAGATCATATACATCATGGACAGCAGAAAGCAAAAAGTATTTTGAAAAGGTTTTTGCGGACCATCTTGAGAAAGACCATGGTTACCCAAGTATGTTATATTTTTTGTTTGTGATGTCTTTTTGGAATTAGCCAGGGTAGTTTGTGGAATGGTTATTTTTCCAAATTTATACTCTAGTTTTTTTTTTCAAGATTGTTATAAAATCATAGTGGCCGATTTTGCTTTTTCAGGTCGAATGGAAATGGAAAAGTTTGCCGATCGATATAATGGTTTAAGTTATGCGCACGTCAGAACGAGGATTATAAACGTTCGAGCAGTTCGAAAGTTGCACCAACGGAAGATCCAGAAGCAACTTGAAATAGATTTATAGATTGATAGTTAGAATATATTGAAAACTATGACGAGAGCTACCTATTGCGTTCTTATTCGTTTCACTTTAATGTGGTTTTGTGAAATCAGAATTAACAAGTTAAAAAATGATTTGATATTTTGGACAAGTTTTGGTTTTATAAAAAATTTCAGATTGTTTTTGTGATAAACTTACGTTAGGGCGACTTTCCTGATATAAAGGGGTCAACCTAAGGACGATCTAATCATACAAATGTACTTAAGGCGACCCTAAAAATATACAATATCGTTAGGGGGACCGTAATTTATATATCTTGCTACAAACGTATTTTACACCAAGTCTATTTTAAAAGAAGTTTTTCGATTAGATAAAGCAAACCAATGCCAACATAAAAATTTAAAAAAAAAAAAAAAGTTATGAGATTTGAGAACTGTCACCTTAAGGCTGCATATATTAGCATGTCGCTCTAAGGTCGAAAAAGGATTATATATATATATATGTATGTATGTATGTATGTATGTATGTATGTATGTATGTATGTATGTATGTATGTATGTATGTATGTATGTATGTATGTATGTATGTATTTACAGTATTAAAAAAACTACCTTAAGCATTTTGTATATATGTGTATATACAACAAACTGTTTTATTATATATAATAAAAAAGTGTATTGCATAAAATAATATATTTAAAGCTCAATACTAATAATGCCTTGATTTATGAATTGATTTGACTTTTTTTGATATTTTTTTATTTATAGCATCAACCATTGCTTGACTTATGCAATTCGATTCCAAAGCTAGTTGTAGACCTTGGATTTATAGATACTGGTGTTCGCTTACAATCTATTGATGTGAACTAGAAATTTAAAAAGTTATTTTCATATTATTCTAAGTGTCATAATATTATGAATAGTTCACACTATTTCAAAGATAATGATATTCAGGAGCTTGGTAAATATTTAACTAACTTTTTCGATTTTACTCTTGTAAATTTTTCTCTTGATTGTAAATTATAATACCTAAACTACCTCTTGTTATTTTTACAGTATGATATTATTGAGTATTATTTTTCTTTGTGTATTGTATAATGGAAAATCTCGTTAATTTTTAGATTTAGCAATCAAAAAACTCATGGAATTTTATAGATTTACATGGCCAGATGCTTCTGTAACACCTAAAATGCATTTACTTGAAAACCATGTATATCAGTTTATTAAAAAATGGAGATTAGGAATCGGTGTGTATGGTGAACAAGGTGGTGAAAGTTTACACGCCGAATTCAACAATCTTAATAGATTATTCTGGCATATGAAGGGTTGTAGTCGGCTAGAAAGCACTGTTAAAGAACATTTTTTAAGAAATCATCCTAAAGCAAAAGATATAAAGCCAATTGTAAAAAAAAGAAAAATGAGTTTACAAAATTTTACAAATATTTTTGTAAAAGAATTTTAAAATTAGTTGAAAATTTGTTATAAATTTTAAAAGTTTAAAAGAAAAACAAAATCCTAATTTAAATTTCATTTTCAAATTGACCTTATTGATTTTAACCCTTAAGCATAAATAAGCTAACCTTACATTTTTTTTTAGTCAAAAAAATAAAATAATTTTTGCCTAACGTTATATAAATTATCTCGATTTAAAAAAATGACTGGTGAAAATGATTAACATAAAATTTTTCCTTACAGTATCGAGAATAAGAATATGTTTTAATTTTTATCCAAAAAATTTTCAGTCGCAAGATATTCTTTAAATAATTGAGGAGATGCTGTTTTTTTTTCACCTAAAAACTTAATTATTTTAAACAAAAAAATCTGTTTCTTTACGACAGATTTTTTTATTATTATTTTTTTAAATTTAATAAAGAGCTTATCAATTATATAATTTTAAAACTTTATTTTTTTGATTGCAAAGACTAAATAGACATTTAGAAAGGAAATCAATCACTAAAGTTTTTAGTTTTTACGGAAAAACTGCTCCGCCATTTTTTTTTATTTTTTATACAGTGTAATTTAATGCACATGCTCACAATAACATCCTACGCTTAAATCACCGTGCACAAGGACTCTGTGAATCATGCAAAACTGCTTTGCGCAAGAAACAAGAGAGGAAAGAAGTTGCATTCCCCCCTTTGTTTGATTTTAAGTCAATAAAAGTGAGGCTTGAAACAAGAGGCAGGATGTGTCATTGCCTAATCTGCCAAATTGGTCGTTCAAAGCTGCAAGAAAAACATCCTCTTGTAGAGCAAACCACCATGGAGAAAGAACCAAGTGTGCACTGCAGCACATGCCTCAGCCCTTTAAGAAAAGGTTTGCCACACCAATGCTCTCAAATAAAGTACAGGGAAAACCTTCAATCTTTAGCAGTAAATGATGCCAAAGCAGCCGAACAAATTGCATCTCGAGTTATTTCCCATAAAGAATTATCTCCGGAAGGAACTATTCGACTTGCTAAAGCATCCGGCGGGCCCCCACTTACACTAATCCCCGGTAAATACTTATACTTAAATAATTTTTACATGCTTACATTGAAAGAATTTCTTGGCTATTAAGAAATGAGACTAGATAGATTTCAGGAAATATAATTTTGACAAGTTTCTAATCTCTTTAAAAACGAATAATTTAAAAGCTTTACCAAACTTCCTAAACAAAGTTTATTATGAACACAAAATATGCATGTTTTAGTTTCAGGTCGAAGTAGTGCCCTGCCACCATCAAGCGCTCCAAAATTGACCACTCCAGTTCTTGTAAATGTGCAATGAAATGCGGACTTGTCAAACAGCGAATTAAAAGAACTGGTCAAAACTATAAACAAAACATCAAGCAGCAAGATGGTATAGCCAAAATTTTACAAGAATTTCATAAGAGCAGGTCAACACTTAAGTAACTTCTTCACCTGCAGTGACTTAAAAATCACCGACGGAAAAGGAGATTCTGGTACAGTTCGGGCTGTTGCTCACTGCAATGATTTATCAAGTCTTGTGAACCATGTTATTCAATCTCGCAAAATTTCTGGTGGCTGTTTTGTTAAGCTCGGAATTGATGGTGGCAAAGTTTTTCTCAAGTTTTGTCTAAAAAGGTGTTTTTATTGGCGCACTATTAAGTCAAAATTTCACTCAATTTGAACATTCAAATGAAGTTATTTTAAGATTTTCTTGTCTACAGCCGCCATCTTTGAAATATACTTTTTTTGATATTGAGGCCAGCCTCGATATCAATTTTTTTTTTTTACGTTCGAAAGAGTTGCTTTAGTCATATAACACATTTCTAAAGATGGGCTCGTTAGCCAGGCGAGCTAGGCAAACGGACTAGCTTTTGTCCATAAAAACGGCTCCTAAATGCTATTTGGTTGTAAATTTTTACATCGCAGCCATTTTAATCATAATTCTATTCTGAAAAGTAACTGAAATCATGTGCTAGAATTCTGTCAAATACTTTTCTAACGCAAAATCAAAAAGAATTTTGTTGTAAAAGAAAATTTTTATCATTCGACACTAAAAAAGTTTTCAGAATTTGATTCTTTCACTTGACGCCACAAAAATTTTTTTCGACTAAAAGGAAATATGAAATGTTCAGTTTTTTAAACAAATTTTGTTTTATCAAATAAATCTTCATTATTTTTTACAACCATAATAGTCTAAGAAATCATTTGAAATGCGAATGCGTAGACGGTTGTAAACCAAAGCGAATCCAGAGAATTCACGTTCAACTTTTACGCTGGAGAACACGCGCTGTAAAATAATTGCGAGATATCATAAAGTCGATTCCATTTTGTTGTCTGGTTTTTCTTTTAGTACGCGAGAATGTTGAATTCAACGTCAAATTCAACGTCGTGGTTCATTAAGAGTCCATTTTAAATTAGTTGACAAATATCTTGATCTGATTCTGAAGATACATTCGCAATACCTTGTCTAGTTCCTCCTCCAGTATATTCAATGAAACGACGTACCTTTTCAGCATCAACTTCTTCTGAGTTCATCGGAATCATCTCTTCAGAAGTATTGGAGGAATATGACGCATTTGATTGTATAAATACTTCTGTTAATAAAGAGCTTAATTGTTCTCGTCGAGTACAAAGTTTTTGATGGATTTTAATCAACTGTATAATTCCTCTATTCAACATTTGTGTATTAAACAGTTGATGCATTTTTAATCCCAAATCACCTGCTGGAATGTCCTCAGTTTCTATTTTCATTTGAATCCATCGAACGTAGAATTCACTCATTGACAATTTTGCGGATTGAAAATCCATATGGCCGAATGTATTGGTAAAAATGCATCGAAATATTCATCTAATAAGCTCCATGATGCATCATTTAAATTTAGTTGGTCGTGTCTTAGCCTTTGATATGCTTCTGCGTTGGTATGGAAATCTTCTATTATCAAAAAAGTGGATTCCCAGCGTAGTTCAATGTCTATAGGAGGTTTACTTAGATTTTTAAATGTTTAAATATATGCTACTTTTTTGGATTCCATAGCAACTTTTCTGATGTTATTTAATGCATCTTCAAACATTGACATTACGTCCTTGGGAGCTAGCTGACACATGTGCGCCACAAAACATGGCTGAGCATAACGATCCAACTGATTTTTCAAAGCAAACAGTGTGGACTTCACTATAATTTCCTTCTTCATTCTCTTAAGCGCCTATATCAATTTCTGTGCAAGTTGCATAGATATCATAAGCACATTTTCCAATTTTTCCAACCACGTTTTCTAACTGAGCAGCCAAAATCTCGTCAAACTGTCGACCTTCTTGAGTAATTATGCCTAAGGTTCTGTCAGCAATTTGCCCGTCCTTAATATATCTAGAGCAAACTCCGAACACGTTTCTTCCATATCACGACATACTATTAAATATCGACGAGACAAGAACACTTTCAGTTTCTTCTCTTATGAGCGAAAAAATATTTTCACACCCATGATGAATGTAGCAATTCATGCTGTGACGATTTATAACAATTTTGAAGTTTTTGAGAGCATTTTTTACTAAAGACATTTGTCCGATTTCATCAGCTGACACGAAAGACAAGTTACGATTCATCATTAATCACAAGTACTGGACGCCATATTGTATGGCATATGATAAAAACTACATTCAGTAATAAAAATTAAGTTTGAGATTGTTTTTACATTAAAATGAAGGGAAATCGAAGCTTTTATTTTACTCTTCAAATCAAACAAAAATGCGCTATAAATTTTTAAGATAATTTATATTTAAAAAAGAATTTTAAAAAAATCTAAAAAGTAGAGTGTGTTTTAAAAGTAATCACTACTTAATAAAATTAATAACTCATTTTCTCCCAACGTTTAAAATGGGAGATTGAACGAAATAATTCGAACCTCGCGAAATGTCTTAGACGTAAAATTCTGTCAAAATGTGGATAGAAATTATTTTAGACATTTTATGTCAGCAGAAAATAATTCAGACATAAAATTATGTCAAAATGTGTGGACAGAAAATATGTTTCGGACATATTTCTTTCGGCAGAAAATATTTCTGACAAAATTATATCAAAATATTTGGGTAGAAAATATATTTGGGACTTATTTCTTTCGGCAGAAAATATTTCTGGCATAAAAATATGTTAAAATACATGGGCAGAAAATATATTTCGGATATATTTTATGTTGTCAGAAAATGCCTCAGACATAAAATTAAGTCAAAGCAAGTGGACAGAAAAATATTTTTGACATATTTTATGTCGACGGAAAATATTTTGAAAGTATGGCGACAGATCTGTTAGACATATTATGCCGTATCAACTCTGACCATAAATGTGCCATATGTAGCACAATTATGACGGCTGTTAAAAACCAATTTTTATTTTAACGACTTAAACCTTTGTGTAAATAGAGTAAATAATTTATTAGTAATATGTTGATTTAAAAAGTAATAAATTTAAACGATGTTGATCTTCAAAATATAACTTTATAATACATAATCGGTATTATTTGTGATCACCTTCGGATCATGTAGTTTCTATCTCTAAGTCTATTCGGAGTTCTATTTAGGAATGAAGCTTTTTAACTTTTTTTAAACCAAACAGTCGTGAGGAGCATTTACTTTTTATATCTTTTGACACTAAATCACTAGAAAAGTGATCCAACGGTCATGGCGTCGCAGAGGGAGGAGAACAGATGTGTCCAACCTTCCCTGGAGTTTTTTTCACTAAAAATTCTGGAGGCAGTTACATCACCCGTTAGTCTTCAATTTTTTTTCTTTAAATAAAATCTCGAATTGGATAACGGATATCATTTAAAATGTTTAATGTAAATAAAAGAATAGTTAATCGAATTTAATTTGTAAAAAATATTGGTAACTAAGCATTGATAAGAAAATTTTTTACCTTTAAAATTTAATTCAGATGTTGCAAATGAAGCTATTCACAAAAGATTATCGGAAAACACTAAAATAGCATGCGGAGATATTTCTCATAAATGATTTTAAAATGTCAGGTAGGCTAATGCTCAGGTCTGTTAAACTTGCTTCCTAATTGTTTTCTACAACACTGTTTTACACAACACTGTTTTGTTACAATGCCTATACAGAAGAAGATCTACTAATCCAGACAGAGACATTAACATTCTTATCAGTAATATTCCGAAGAGACTTCCGAAGAAAATATTTCTACAAACAAAGCTACTGCAAAATAAAAAAAAAAAAAAATTCCAAACCGACCAAATTTCATGAAAATTAGTATCAATGGGGGCCTACTTTAGCCTTGATGATTTAGACGATTTGGCATTGACTTGTCCAAATTTTTGGGTCTCATCTGTTGTTATATTATCCCATACGCTCATTTTAAGCATCTTTTAAATCGTTTTTTTGCGTCTAAATGTTTGTTCACCAATTTTTCTTTCCAAAATATATCATAAATGTTCTAACAGATTTAAATCTGGACTTTGAAAAGGCCATTCTAAAACATTGAGGTAATTTTGTTTCTAAGTATAGCTTCGTTTTCTTAGCAGTATGTTTTGGGTTGTTATTGTCTAAAATCTTAAAATTTCCACAGGCAATTTATTACATAAGTAGATTCTTAAAGATTACATAAGTAGATTCTTAAAGATTACGTAAGTAGATTCTTAAAGATTACATAAGTAGATTCTTAAAGATTACATAAGTAGATTCTTAAAGATTACATAAGTAGATTCTTAAAGATTACATAAGTAGATTCTTAAAGATTACATAAGTAGATTCTTAAAGATTACATAAGTAGATTCTTAAAGATTACATAAGTAGATTCTTAAAGATTACATAAGTAGATTCTTAAAGATTACATAAGTAGATTCTTAAAGATTACATAAGTAGATTCTTAAAGATTACATAAGTAGATTCTTAAAACGATACTTAATATCAAGAAAAAAAATTCAAATATATTAACGGCTAAAACTCATTTTTTGATTTTTAAAATTGTTTTTTTTTTTTAAATACACTCTTTACCTGATTTTTTTCGAACAAACCCTATAAATCTTTCATTAAAGCGTTTTTCTTTATCAATAATTTTATCAACGAGAAATTTGAGATTAAAAAAAACAACAACTGTTTTATTACACTTGAACGAAACAATTTTATGATATATATTTTTAATATAATACATTGAAAATGTAATTCAATTTAGTATGAAATATCATGGAATCTCATAGAGATATTATTTTGACGATTTTTGACATTTTCGTTAAAGTTTATCAATTCAAGTGATGCGATAAATCTAAAAAGATGCCATTAGAGGTAAAAACTAAGTTTGCGCGCATTAAATAAACAAAGTTAATTCCCAAGTTCAAAAGAAATTGAAACTTGATGCCTTTTCTTTTTTTATACATAAGAGAAAAAAAAAGTTCTTGAGTTCATAAAAGTTTTTGACCCCAGAAACCCCTTATGTTTAAACATTTTCATGTCGTTGTGTTTTTACAAGTTGTTGGTACAACTGGTTGTCTCTGCAAAGTCATAATCCCAGTGTACAGTACTACTACTTAATGAAGTATTGCGTACCCTATGCAAGGATAGGGTACAAATGCTCATTTATTAAGATGTTAAATATCATAGAAATGAGTGCTCCAGTATTTTAAACAATTTTTCAATGATTGAAAATTAGCATGTTAAATATCATAGAAATGAGTGCTCCAGTATTTTAAACAACTTTTCAATGATTGAAAATTAGCATGTTATATATCATAGAAATGAGTGCTCCAGTATTTTAAACAATTTTTCAATGATTGAAAATTAGCATGTTATATATCATAGAAATGAGTGCTCCAGTATTTTAAACAACTTTTCAATGATTGAAAATTAGCATGTTAAATATCATAGAAATGAGTGCTCCAGTATTTTAAACAATTTTTCAATGATTGAAAATTAGCATGTTATATACAGGTACCTTTATTAACATTTTATCTTCATTCATCCCACCCCAGACTATTTTTACCCACTTCTCTATGATAGATTTTTCTTATATTTTTCTTACATAAAAATAAACCTATCGCTCTATTCTACAATAAATCTTGTGGTACCTAATTTTTCGCCATATAGTTTCCTCCGTCCCCTTCATCATTTTTTAGTTTGTTTCTGTCAGTATATTTAATTTTTTACTTTTCGATGTACGTTATAATTTCTCTAACAAAGCTTTATTTCCAAAATGATATATATAAAAAATAAGCCGAATAAACACAATAGTTTATTTTTAGCTAGTGTAATTCATATTTTACTTTTCAATATATATTAATTTCTCTAACCAAAACTTTACTTACAAAATGATATATATATATATAAAAAAAACAACAACAAAAAAACTCAAATAAACACAACAATACTTAAAATAACTTTAAAAAAACTTTTAAAACTTATTTGTTTAATGCGAAAAAATTGCAATAAATTGAAGAAAAGAAAATGCAGATATTAAATCTTATAAAATGCATTTAAATCTTATATTACTTTTAGAATAAAAATTTATCAATCAAATTTTTGTTGAAAAGAAAAACTTATCTATAATTTAAAATATTACCGCATATAATAAAAATCACTAAGAAAGAATACTTTTACGCTACACCAGTTTTACACTAAAATATTCACCAAGTTACCAATCAACGCAACAGCGGCAACACAAAGAGATGCTCTTCACAAATCAACTGTCATCTTTCGCAAGAACTATAGCTACTCGAGATGGTATGTAAACCTATAAGAAGATACTTCGTTACATTATTCACAAAAAAAATTCATATGAACTCACAAAAGGCAGTTTTTTGATTTTAAGTAATGCTTGATCACACAGCAACCAACGAATATTTGTGAAACACGAACATTTACTTTTTGATAAAACGTAGAGCTACTAACACACAAATCATGTTTCGTTTTGATCCTCTCCAAGTTTCTTTATAACTGCAATTTATAAGATTGCAATTTATTAAAAAAAAATTTCATACATGATTTCATGATTTGACTGACATGATATCAGTTATATGGGGGTCAACCTGCACGAGTTTAACAGTATTGTCTATTAAAACTATTCTACAAATTTTCAATCATTTTTGGCTTTAAAATGAAATGTGCTATTAAATAATAGAAAATAACAGATGTATTTGAATTTAGCATGTGTTATTATAAATTTCACATGCTAAATTCAAATACATCTGTTATTTTCTTCTAGTTTTCATGCCAACGGGAAATTTACGTTTTCTAACTTATAAGTAACAGCCCAGCGATTAAACATTTTAACGATTTGAAGTCCTGAATATAATAATAAAAAAAGTCGTATCTACCAACATTTTTTCACATTTGAATGAACAGAATGCGAGAAATTTTAAAATCTCTTCATTTTACAGCAAACCTAATAAAATTAGGTTAGAAGTGGTGGTAAATGACGCCTTAAGTACTACTCTGCCGCCTTGTTTTCTTTCAGTTAAATATAACTTCACTTTTCAGTGTTCTGCTAACGAACTGTAAGTATGTCGAACGAACTGTAAGTATGTCGAACCGAACTGTAAGTATGTCGAACGAACTGTAAGTATGTCGAACGAACTGTAAGTATGTCGAACGAACTGTAAGTATGTCGAACCGAACTGTAAGTATGTCGAACGAACTGTAAGTATGTCGAACGAACTGTAAGTATGTCGAACGAACTGTAAGTATGTCGAACGAACTGTAAGTATGTCGAACCGTCGGTTGTAAAAACTTTCCTTACAGTTTTTGTTATATACGAGGCAAATTTGTAATTAAAAACATGGTGTATTAAATCAAAATTTAAATCAGGCACCAATATTTATATCAAAACTAAGTTTGAATTATATTGACAAAAGTAAATACATAAAATAATCTAATGTATACGTATATCAAGAAAAATAAAATTAGCAAAATGTTTCAAAATCTCATTAATCTTGTCTTTAGATTATATCCCTTCTGGATTGATGCAATGCTATGATTCAGTGGCTTGATGAAACTAATGATACTAGAGAACTCAGATGTGATTCTATGAGAACTCAGATATCTGAAAGAAAAAAAACTTTCTTGGAATTTTTTGGAAATGCAACATTTTAAATTGTTAAGAAAAGGATTATTTCAGATAATTTGATTCGTGAAGCTTATATGGGTCCATTTATCTTCAACAACACCATTAAAAACAACTAAAAATTAAATGTAACATCATCTATAATTAGAGGATGTTTAGTAGAACCTAACTTAGTAGAAAAAACCCCCTAGAAATATGCTTTTATTGAAAAAATAATGTTAAAGCCTGAAAAGAGTTTTTCTGTAAATATTCTGTCAAGTAAAAAATGGATTGTTTTGTTGAAAGATGAATTTAAACTTATGATTTTTGAATCACATGGCGAACAGTATGTACACAGACTATCAAATAAAGAGCATGACCCAAATTACATTTAAAACAGTAAAATTTGGTAATAGAATTACAGTGTGGAGATGTTTGCTATGATGAGATGTTGGTTGCATTCATTTGATAACAGAAATTATGACAGCTGGCATTTGTATCAAACATACTTAAAAAAAATTATGCTTCCATATCCTGAGGATAAAATGCCGTCACTTTGGACATTCAGCATGATAATCCATAGCATACATCTCCTAAAGCTAAGAGATGTTTCCGATACAAGGATAAAAACAATTAGATTTTAAATTGCGTAAAAAATTTATGGGAAATTTGTGAGAGATGAGCAAAACAAAAACACAATTGTCAAATACTGTTAAAAATTTTTTTTCCAGATATGTAACTCAAGTTTTTTTTCTTTCCATAACTGTAAATATTTAACAAATATAAACATACCTTAAATGAACATCTTCGGTTATTGAAACTATAATTTTCTGTAAAAAAATCACATTGATGATCTAATCTGTTTTGGCCACCAAAAAGGGCGATATCAGAATCCAAAACAATTTTATATCTGATTTTTAGTTAAGCAATACTTTTTTTTTTCGAAATTGAGAAATTTTTTAGATTTAACCAAATATTAACTTTCACACTATGTATTTATGAGAAATTATGATAATTATGCTCAAAAGATGTTTTTATCAAAATTCTGATAGAAACAGATTTGAGAAAATTATTTTTGATTTTCCAGAAAATTACCTTCACTGGAATTGTGCCTTTTTAACCAAAACATTCTCATACTTTTTGACACGTCTTCTGAGTAATCACAGCATTAATTTTCATTTATGTACAATTTAAAACAAAATCTAAAGATATTTTATGTAAAATGAAAAAGATACTTTCCAGGAGTGTCAACAGCTACACGGTAATCTACAAAACTTTTATTAATGTTAAAATTAAATATAAATACTAGTCCTCCCCTTTCAAATGTAATTACTTTATCTTCGTTATGTTTGCATGCCACATATCCCTGGAAAATAAAATTTTACTAAATAAAAATAGAGAAGTAAGAAAAACTTTTCAGTTTATTTTGTAACGACATACAGGTTCTACATTTAGCCAGCCATATTTCTCTTCTAAGTGCATCATGGCTTTATCAAACTCATTAAGGTGCTTGAATCTTAGTGTAGCATCTTTTACTAAATTCCATTGTCTTCGAGCATAATGGTAGCTACTATTATTTCCAGATCGGGGAAAGTCTAACCACTCAGGATGACCAAATTCATTTCCAATAAATGTTAAGTAACCTTCACCACCAAGTCCACATGTCAGCAGTCTATGCAGAATAAAAAAGGATATTTATTGATAAAGGTAAAAAACTGTAGTAATTGGTTTAGAAAACAAGAATTTAAAACTACAAAAGCACTTTAGATTACCTGATCATCTTATGTAAAGCAATGCCTCTCTCAATAATTGGTGTAAGTGGTTTCAGTATTGACATATAATCATACATTTCTTTGTCCATCAGCCAAAAAGCCAAAGTCTTGTCACCTACAAGAGCTTGATCATGTGATTCAGCATATGCTATTGTTTTCTCTTTATAGCGCCGATTTTCTAGTGTATGAACAATATATCCCATGTCCCAATCTTCATCTTTTTTCTCTTTTAATATCTAACAAAATTTTAAAACTTACTTAAAGCTTAAGTTTTAAACTTAATATGTAACTTTCATTTTTACAATGAATTACAATATTTAACAAAAAAACATTTTACTAATTTACTACTACTAATATAAAAATTTAAAAAACCTTAATCCATTGATCAGGTATAGCCATAGCTAATCTATAGTCAAATCCCACACCACCTTCAGCAACAGGTCGACATAATGTTGGCATACCACTAACATCCTTAAGTAATATAATAGCTTTAAATTATAGTTTTCTTCAGTGAGTAGAATATTGATATTGACTAATGCATTTTGTTTAATTACTACTACTACTACTACTACTACTACTACTACTACTACTACTACTACTACTACTACTACTACTACTACTACTACTACTACTACTACTACTACTACTACTACTACTACTACTACTACTACTACTACTACTACTACTACTACTACTACTACTACTACTACTACTACTACTACTACTACTACTACAATAATAATAATAATAATAATAATAATAATAATAATAATAATAATAATAATAATAATAATAATAATAATAATAAAAATAATAATAGTAATAACAACAACAACAAAAACAACAACAACAACAACAACAACAGCAACAATAATCTTAATATAATTGCTACAGAAACGTTTAAGGTTTAATGTTTAACGTCGTTTCATTTGTTACTAGGCTTTGAAAGAGCGCATTCTCTAAATACATGCGGTCATTGGAATAAGACCTCTTAAGCAAGCTAAAACTTTTTTCCTTTTGGAATTTAATTATTAGTTTAGATATATTACATAAAGAATCATATTAAGATAAATAATCATCGTTAAGATTATATTATAATTAAAGCAAGTATATAAAATAGTTATATATACATTTTAATTAGATAAAGTAGAAAGGATTTAAAGTAGAAAGGATTTAAAGTAGAAAAGATTTTAATTTTTCAAATCGTTTATAATTTGTTTTTCTTTTAGCAGTTTTATTATTATTATTTTATTTTTTAGAAGGAAAATAGGAGTATGGATGTTATTTAAAGTTATACTAATGCTATTTCCATAAAATGGTTATTACTACTTTGAAATTTTTTAGAAAACTTAGAAAAATAAATTAAAATTTTGTGCCAACACTGACATGGCATGTAAAGTGTTTCTTTTATTGTTTGTGTAAATGTTAATATGTGTTATATAATTGTTTTAAAAATGTATTTAAATATGTATATAAGGTATATATTTAACCTTATATACATATTTTAACACATTTATTGTGTTATTAATTGGTACATATGTTTATATTATGTTGTTTCTGTGTTTTCAAAGTGCTGTGAGTGACTTGGTAAATGTGAAGAGCAAGATTTGTCAACTTTGCCACCCAAGTGATGTACTTTTAACAGAGGGTTACACGATAGTGTTTAGTATCAAACTGTTACTGCTTTAGGTCTAGCTGTTTTCAAGCCTTTATTATTAATTATTCTAAAAATACGTAATGTATTTTAGTAACATTTTGCGTAATGTTGTTACTTATGTTTTGTTACATATGAATGTTATCTTACTTAAGTTATATTATATACATATTGTATTAACTTATGGTGTGTGCTATTGTTGTGTGTTGTTGCTGTGATGTTTTTTGTTATCTTTTGAGTTAATAGACATTTGGCTTCTCTTCATGTTGGTGTCTATTATTAAAAATTGTAAATAGGTAATTTTTATTAAAAATCACTGCTTTTAATCATTCACTAAAAGCCAATACAAATTTTTTTGCCATATATACCATTTGTTTTATCTCAATTTGATTTTTTGTTTTTAGCGCTGTTTACTACATGATTTTGCTATAAATATTTTGGAATCATGATGTTCCAGCATAAATTATTTTATAAAAGCTAACATGAAATAATAATATTGTACAACTACTACTCTGGTAAATTACAACAGCTTTTCTCTATAAGGTACATTGATTTTCATTTTTTGTATGTAATGTTTTGTATGTAATTACTTATTCGTTACATTTTTTATTTTAGATTTATCAGATGATGTATTTATGTGGTATAGAAGAAGAAAATATTGTAAAGTTTTGTGAATTTTTAAAAAACATTTACTAATAATTTTTTTTGAAGAAATAATAATTAAGTTTGCAAAAAAGGGTTTAGAACGTTTTTTTTTTTTTTAATTTTTCTTTGTTAGCAGTATGTTTATTATTAGAATTGCATGTTTTTAATATTTTTTTTTATTATTTGCTAAGCTGATTTTTTTTCAAACATCTTATAGCTGATATATATTTATTTTTTTAAAGTCATAAGATTATTGTATAACTTATTTTAAATGAGAGTCTGTTATGCTTTATATTTTGATTAAATAAAATTGCAAATATTTTTAACTTTTATATCCTTCTATTTTAATTTTAGAGCCATTAACATTTGAGCAATACCAAAGTTATCACCACCCAGGGGCTCTCTCAGAGAGGTCCTTCAATAAGTGGTGTAGTAATGGCGGTATGGATGAGCCATCCATTAAATGGAGGAACCCTCCATTTAATGGATGAGCCATCCATTAAATGGAGGGCTCATCCATACCGGGGTGTTGGGAGACACTGAATAAAAAACAGCAACCAAAAGGTTGTAAATGTCTTCTAACAGTGAAGATATTTATAACTTTTTTGTTGTCGCTTTTTCTTCAGTGATTTATTCTTTTAAATATTGTAATTTTTTTGTTAATAATGTATGTTGTATATTTGGTTGGTTTTTGTCTTTTTTAATTAAAATTTTATTTGTTTTTCACCAATTAATCTTAAATATAGTTAAATAATTCATTACCCAATCATCATAATATGATACTACATTCTATTGTTAAAAATAATTAATTGATAGTTTAATTTATTGAACTCACTGCTTTTAAAATTTTCTATAAGCCAAGACAATATGTTTAGCTATGTAAATGCAATTTATTTATATCTTAATTTGATTTTTTATCTTTTAATGTTTATAGTTTGGCTCCTTGAAGCATTTGTTATTTTGCTTTTTAATTAAAATACTTTAAATCTATTGTAATGTCTTTTAAATAAAATTAAAGTTTACTAAAAGCCAACATGAAATATCGTCACAGAACAACACCAACAAGCTGCATCACGACAGCAGTTTAAGTATGGCAATAGGTTACTGAAAAGCAGGTAAATTGTTTTCCAGTTGTTTTTTTTTTCTATGTCTACTTATCTATTACAATTTTTATTTTAGGTTAGTCATATGACCCATTAATGCAATATAAAAGATCAAAGTTTACATATTTTTTTAAATTTGTTATACACATGTTTGATTGTAAATTAACTTTTTTTTGTTTGAAATGTATTTGTACTCATTTGCTTAGTTATTTTTAATAAATTTATTTAGTTGCGTGCATTTAACGTTTTTTAAGGCAATTTCCTTTTTTAAAGAAACATGTATGTTTAATTTGCGTTTGCTTTATATTAATCTTACTAACTAAAGTTCATGTTATAAAAAATATAACAAGAATTTAGCTTTACTTTTTCATCAATTTAAAGCGTGATGAAGTGTTATTATTTTAAGTCAGTAACTAAAAATGTATTGTGTTAAACTTAGTAATGTCGAGGAAAATGGTTCTGCCTTACACTGATATGACCTATGTCAGTTGTAAATTACTCAAATAATGTTAAATAATTGGTAAATTATTTTACCTCGGCATACTTTTTATTTCAATTTTAAAGATGGTTTAATTTTTTCAATTTGAAGGCATTTTTCTAAAAGGGTATTAGTTAAGGTTTTGCAACTTTAAATTGAGGAAAACAGCCACTATAAATTAAGTAACAGACCAACCATAACCCGTGTTACGGGTTGCTTTTTGCTAGTAATAATAATAACAATAATAATAACAATAAAACAATAATAACAATAATAATAAAAATAATTTTAATAACAATAATAAAAATAATAACAATTTTAATAATAATAATTGTAATAATAATAATAATATTAATAAAATAATAACAATATTAATATTAATAATAATAATAATAATAATAATAATAATAATAATAATAATAATAATAATAATAATAATAATAATAATAATGATAATAACAATAATAATAATAGTAATAATGATGATAATGATGATGATGATGATGATGATGATGATGATGATGATGATGATGATGATGATGATGATGATGATGATAATATGATGCTGATATGATGATAACAATGATTATAATGATTATAAAAACTATAACAAAAATAACAAAAATAACAAAAGTAACAAAATTGTTGTTATTGTTGTTATTGTTAAATAACAACAATAGCAACACTTGTAAGCTAAAATATTTCTATTTTAAAATATTTCTATTATAAGTTAATTCTAAAAATATCATTTAGCCACAATAAGAGCCAGAATAAATAATAATAATATAGATGTTTATTTAAATCCAAAATAATATTTTTAAATTAAACTTGATATTAAACATCTAGGGCATTAAATCAATATGAATAGTTAAAAATAAGTCAAGAAATATTTATTGTTTACTTCAGCAATAGTGATAACTTCAGGATAAAGTGTATGCAACATATAATTAGCAAGTTGCAGATAGTTTAATGCTTCAGTATCAGTTGCTGTGCTAAAATATTCTCGATAATCACCACTGAACCCATAACTCAAACCATGATGGTTATATAACATTGATGTAACACCATCAAATCGAAAACCATCAAACTTGAATTCTTCAATATACCAGCGTAAGTTAGAAAGAAGAAAACGAAGAACCTCCCACCTAGGCATAAATATTTATAAGTTGAAATACTTAAAATAATTAAAATACTCATGATTTTTTTTATAATTATTCGAATATAATAACACCTTTACATTTTTGTGGCATTCAGTATAATGATGTAAAATTTTGCAATTTTTGAAAGTTTATTTTATGCCACTTTTAAGTTTGTATTATCATTTTCTAATTCACTTAAATGATTCCTAAAAAGTTTTGAGGAATGCTCTAGGTCATTATCTTCTTAAAAATGAATGGTTCTTCAATTATCTGACTTCCTGTTGGAATGGTAGGGTTTTTTAAAATGCCCAAACACACTTCTTTTGTCATTAATCCATCTACTTTAATGATATCACCAGTATTATTAGCACCAAAACAACTCCACACCATGACACTACCTCCACCAAGTTTTACAGTTGGCACCACTCACTGTTTCATCATTTGATCACCAACATTTGTTTGAACCAAAAATTTGGAACTTTGACTTGTCGGTCCAAAGAACAAGTTTCCAGTCATCATCAATAAATATTTTATATTGTTCTGCTACTGCATTTTCCTTTTCTTATTTTGTAGACAAGTGGTTTCCTTGTGGCTACTACCAAAACTTTTACCAATATTACAAAAAATAAAAATGATAAAAGAAATATAAAATTCAAAAATCTCTATATCAATTGAATCATTATGGATGGTAGTGTGTGTGTATTTTTTCTCTTCCTATTACAATTCATTTGAATTGTATTTTTTAATATATAAGCTAAAACACCTCATACTTTTTAAAAAAAAGTAATGCAAATATTAGGTAGTACAGTTAAAGTTAACTTTTTTATGTTTTTCCCTTCTAATTAGATACACAGCATTTAATTAGTAATACCCTTTTCTGTACTGTGCTTTTTTTAATAACTTTTTTTCTGTACTTTTTAAACCTTTTAACTTAGGAAAAAAAAAAAATTTAATGAAATAAAAAATAACTTTTCTAAAAAACAAAAATCTTCAGAAAATGCTGAATATTTACACATTGGTAGCATAAAATTTTCTAATAAAAAAAAAAAGTTAAAATTTATAATTGCCAACTCACTTTGTAAAATCAAACAGTCTACTATCCCAGAGATCATGATAGCCGCGTTCATTATCATGGAAAAAGCATCCATTGGTTCCATCAAACTTATTTAACCCATCTAAGACATTTTTGCAAGCATGGCTATGAACAATATCCAACAAAACTGTAATACCCATACCATGAGCAATATCTATCAATTCTTTTAGCTCATCAGGGGTTCCATATCGACTGAAAGTAAAATATTACTAAAATAATTGCAAGTTTCCATGTCAAACATTCTTTTTAAAGAACAGTGTTTAACAGTGTTAATAAAAGTATTTAAAAATAGAAAACATTATAGAGTTGTTAAAAACTGGAGATATAAAAAGCCATTAAAACTGGTGATATATTAAAGTGTTTAACAGTGGAAATAAATTAGAGTGGTTAAAAAGTAAAAATATATATTAGAGTGGTTAAATAGTGGAAATATATATAAAGGTGGTTAAAACATGGAAATATTAGAGATGGTATTAGGTTAGCTTCTGAGATAGTGGAACATTTTTAATTAAAGTGTATTATCAAAAAGAAAAAAATATCTTAAAAAGTTCAAACAACTGCTTTAACCTCTTTTAAACACTCTGATATAATAACACTGTTAAATATATTTCTGGTTTTAAACACTTTAATATATAATTCCACTTTTCAAAATGATTTGATAACCAATTTGACTACTTTTTGTTGGTATGTTTTACAAATTTAAATAGAACCATAATGGTGGCATGCTTTATAAAGTAAACAATTGAGCAATTATTGAAAAATCTACTTCTAGTGTTAAACTACTAGCAACATGGATTGCAACAGGCAATCATTATTAAAATTAATTTAAAATATCAAGTAATGGTTTTTGTAACAAGTAACAAGTTTTTGAAGGTAAAAAATGGTTTTTAAAGTTAAAAAGTCATGCATCACACTTCAATGTTTACATCCAAAACATTAATTTTAATTTTTAATGCAAAGAACTCTAATGCAGCCAACTATGGTAAAGAATATTTGTAACTTCTTCAAACCTGGATGGGGCAAAGAAACTTGTAACTTGATATCCAAATGATGCATAATAAGCATGCTCCATAATTGCCATTAACTGAATTGTATTGTAACCTAAAGAACACATAATTTTCGAGTCATTATTTAATCAAAAATGTTTACCCTGTTATTTTAAAGATGACAACACTTTCTACTGATAAGTAAGTTGGGTTATCATAGCAACTAAAGTTCAAGCAATTTTTAGGATATTTATTGTTATTTTTCAGGAATTTTTTTACCTAATTAATTCCAGGACATTTCCAGGATATTTTTAATCAAGTACAAGGAACTTCAAGAAACTTTCTTGTTTCAAAAAAAAACATACTAAAAATTCTATTTTAACCTATTGATTTTATAATCCATTCATTTGCTTTTTACCATATCCAAAATTTGTTCTAAAGATATATTACCTAGTAATGAGAAAGTTTCAGGACTGCATAGAGGAAGAAGAATTTTATTTATGTAACAACTTTAATTTAACAGGTGGCAAAAAAGTTTAGACAAAAGTTAAATTATTTTTTCTCATATAAATCAATATAAAGATGTTTAGTTTTAAAAATGAGGTTAAACATTTCCAGGAGAGAAAAATCTTCGAGAAATTGTTAAAAATTTCATTGTAAAAAATGAAAAAATCAAAAATCATCAATCACTTTTTAAAAGAAGGATATGCATGTTCAAGTTTACATAAATTCTTAAATAAGTTACATACTGACTGACCAATTAAAGACAAGAAAAAAACTGGACAACCATCTTCAAGGACACCAGCTAAGCAAGCTCAACTCAAGCAACTAGTAAACAATAGATATGGAGTCAAAAAAAATCGGGCCAGAAGTTTGGAAAAAGCCATCAATATATTTCATACCAAAAATGCAAATTTCTTACTATAAATGAACAAAAACTCCAAAATCAGCTTTGAGAGCCAAAAATTTGTATCAAAAGTTTATAAACCACCTTTATGGAAAAAAAGAAGATATAGCGATCAATGACAAAAAGTATCTTATTTAATGGTATGGAAATGCCCAGAAATGCAGAATTTTACACTGATAACATCAATATGTGTCTAGAAAACATCAAATATACAGTAAAAGAAAAATTCCCTTCAAAAGTTCTCACATGTGTAACAATTTCACTTGCATGTATATCGACTCCACTTATTCTTAAAACCAAGTCAAGCTCCATCAAATCTGAGCTGTATATTGAGGAATGCTTAATGAAAAGACTTCTCCCATTTTTTCATAAGCATTATCCTGAATTTCAGTACATATTTTGGTCTGATTTAGCAAGTTCCCATTATTCAAATGTTGCATGGATGTTGTGATTCTTAGTGTTTATATTATTGTTTTTGAACTTTTTGTGTTATGAACTTTTTGTGTTATATTTAAAACTCTTGTATCTTTAGATTAGTATATTATTGTTGAATAAAGCCTTTATCAAGAGGTTTATGTTTATTGGGTTCATCACAATTTATTCAACATATATATATATAAAATGTCAAAGATCTTAAAACCAACAAGGCTTGATCTTGACCATAATGCACCAACTGCTTCAAAAGAATGGAAGCATTGGAAACAAACATTTGAGAATTTTATTGAGGGTTGTGGAGAGGATACTCCAGATAAATTTCGCTCCATCATTAATTTTGTATCATCCAATGTTTATGATTACATTGAAGAGTGTGATTCCTATGAGAGCATCATTGAAACACTGGAAAACTTATATATAAAAACCCCTAATGAAATTTTTGCAAGGCATCAATTACTAATAAGGCATCAAACATCAGGTGAATCTCTTGAAGACTTTCTTCAGGAACTACGCAAACTTAGCAAAAACTGTAATTATAAAGATGTCTCAGCTGAACAATATCGAGAGGAACAAATAAGAGACGCTTTTATTTCTGGAATAACCTCAAATTACATTCGTCAACGCCTTCTTGAAAATTCAACATTGAATTTACAATCAGCATTTAACCAAGCTCGCTCTCTTGACATTGCTCAGAGGAACTCTGAGTCTTATATACAGAAACCCCCCTCATCATCAACCAGTCCAAATATTGTTGCTACTATAGAGTTACCAGAAGAATCTACAGCAGCACTTAATGCAATACCTGTTCATCCACAAACAAATTGTATTTATTGTGGTAATCAATCTCACAACCAACTCAATCGAACCTCTGCTTGGAAAAATTGTCCAGCTCAAAATGTTACATGTTTTAAATGTGGAAAAAAAGGACATTTCTCCAAAGTTTGTCTTGGCCGGTCAATCAATAAGACCCACAGTGTTACTGCTGCAGTGCATAAACCAAGTTTGTGTACTCTTTCAAGTGGCTGTCCTGAGAGCCTTTCTCATGCATCTGTTGTTGTCAAAATTAATGATGAATCATTAACAGCACTAATTGATTCTTGTAGTTCAGATAATTTTATAAGCAAAAAAATTATTGATAATTTGAAAATAAAAACGATACCCAGTAAAAGAAAAATTTCTATGGCCCTCACAACAATGGAGTCTGGTTTGGTGGGTTGTTGTTCAGTTAACCTCGAACTAAATGGTTTACTGTATAATAATGTTCGGTTTGGTGTCTTGGAAAATCTTTGTAGTGATATCATACTTGGATATGACTTCCAAAAGCAACACAAAAATCTTATTTTTCCGTTTGGTGGAGCAAAAGAAGACTTAATAGTCACGAAGGAAAATAACCTATGTGCACTGCAAATGGCTCAAATAAAAATACCTTCCTTGTTTATGGGTATTTCAAACAAAACGCAGCCAATAGCTACTAAATCAAGAAGGTTTAATAAAGATGACCAAAATTTTATTGAAAGTGAAATATCACAGCTATTATCAGATGGTATAATTGAGCCATGCTTCTCACCATGGAGAGCCCAGGTAGTGGTTGTAAAGGATCTTACTAAATCAAACAAAAAAAGACTTTGCATTGATTACTCTCAAACAGTTAACCTTTACACTGAATTAGATGCATATCCTCTCCCCAGAATAGATGATATGATAAATGAACTTGCAAAATACAAGGTATTCTCTACCTTTGACTTAAAAAGTGCTTACCACCAAATTCCTATAAAAAAATTCAGATAAAAAGTATACAGCATTTGAAGCAAATGGTTAATTGTTCCAATTTTGCAGGATTCCATTTGGAGTTACTAATGGTGTGTCTATGTTCCAAAGATCTATGGACAAATTTGTTGAAGAAGAAAAGTTGCATGACACTTTTCCATACCTTGACAATATAACCATTGGTGGCTATGATCAGGCACATCATGATGAAAATTGTCTACAGTTTCAAAGCGCCTCACAACGTTGGGGCTTAACATTAAATGAATCAAAATCTGTCATTTCAGTTCCTTCGATAAATATTCTTGGTTATTGCATTAGTCATAACAACATAAAACCAGATACTGAACGATTACGTCCTTTAGATTTACTACCTCCTCCATCTGATGTTTTATCACTTCGTCGAACTTTGGGTATGTTTTCTTATTACTCAAAGTGGATCCCTTCTTTTGCTAATAAAGTTCGACCTTTAATTAATGTTAAATCATTTCCAATCGATAGTGAAGCATTTGAAGCATTTCAATTACTTAAAAGGGAACTTCACTCTGCCACTTTGAGTTCTATTGATGAGAGTTTACCTTTTGTTGTTGAATGTGATGCATCAGATGTAGCTGTATCAGCTACCTTGAATCAAAATGGTCGCCCAGTTGCTTTCATGTCTCGGACATTAAACAAAAGTGAAATTAATTACCCTGCAGTAGAAAAAGAAGCAGTGGCTGTTATTGAAGCTGTTCGAAAATGACGGCATTTATTGTTACGAAATCAATTCCAGTTAATCACTGATCAGCGTTCTGTAGCTTTTATGTTTGATAACCGAAAGAAAACAAAGATTAAAAATAGTAAGATTCAGTGCTGGAGGATGGAGTTAGCAAAGTTTAGCTATACTATATCGTATCGTCCTGGAAGTGATAATGTAGTCCCTGATGCACTTACGCGTGCTTTTTGTGCCACAACTCAACCTCAAACAAACCTAAGCGATATACATAACTGTTTATGTCATCCAGGAGTCACTCGTATGCTTCAATCTAAGAACTTACCTTTTTCCACCGAAGAGGTCAAGAAAATTTGCTCTAACTGCCATATTTGTTCAGAATTAAAACCAAAGTTTTATCGATCTGCAAATGTCAGTGAGTTAATCAAATCGATACGTCCAACGGATCGTCTAAGTATAGATTTTAAAGGACAATTGCCATCGAATTCTAGAAATAAGTATTTATTTACAGCTATTGATGAATATTCTGGGTATCCATTTGCAATCCCGTGTCCAGATATCAGTTCAACAACCGTTGTGAAATGTTTAGACCAAATATTCTCTTTTTGTGGTTTTCCAACTTACATTCTTTCTGACAGAGGCTCGTCATTCATATCTAATGAACTAAAATCTTACCTGACTCAGAAAGGAATTGCAACAAGTAATTCCACTCCATATCATCCTATCAGTAATGGACAAGTTGAGAGGTACAATGGGTTGATTTGGAGAAATATTTGTTTGGCACTAAAAACCCACAACCTAGATGTTAGAAATTGGGAGATTGTTCTATCCGATGCCCTTCACTCACTACGTTCGTTATTATCAACTGCAACTAATTGTACACCCCATGAGAGATTATTCAGTTTCCCTCGGCGTTCATCATGTGGAACTTCATTACCCTCATGGTTAACTCCTGGTCCCATTTTTCTTAGACGTTTTGTGCGAACAAACAAAAATGATAATCTTGTTGATAAAGTCGAATTAGTGGATGTAAACCCAACATATGCTAATATTCGTTACCCGGATGGAAGAGAATCAACTGTTTCACTTCAAGATCTTGCACCATACTCTGCCCCACAAGAAAAGTCTTGTAATATCAACGAGAATAGAATTATTGAATCTCATGATAATGCAACTGCGGAAGTGTTTAATGTAAATAAAAGCCCATCACCGAAAATTGCATCGGAAATAAGTGTTGAAGTCAATAAACCAATAAATGAGTCATCTACTGACGTTTTGCAACGTTCTACAAGAACTGACGAAGCTAGTGTCTTTTCTATATAGATGGGAAAATTGTTGTGATTCTTAGTGTTTATATTATTGTTTTTGAACTTTTTGTGTTATGAACTTTTTGTGTTATATTTAAAACTCTTGTATCTTTAGATTAGTATATTATTGTTGAATAAAGCCTTTATCAAGAGGTTTATGTTTATTGGGTTCATCACAATGGATATACAAAAACTTGAACTATGTTGCCAAAGAGATCAATCTGCCAAATGTTCCACAAGCAAAGCCAATCAAAAAATTTTCAGGTTATTTAGCACAAAAGGTTTACAAGAATGGCTGGGAAGGAAAAACAACAGATCAGTGCACTATGGTTTCTGAGACACGATTTTTTGGCATAAACTAATAACTTCAATTTAAAGACAAAATAGCTAATAATCTTTATTTCTAAAGATTGGCAATATGTTCTAAATATTTCATAACTAAAATTTATATGATTAATATATATACATATATATATATATATATATATATATATATATATATATATATATATATATATATATATATATATATATATATATATATATATATATATATGTAAATATATTTATTATATAGATATATTTTATTTATATCTATTGTAAAAAATATCGTTAGATGAATTCATATTCAAAAAATCAGTTAAATTTTAACTAAATCTTATTATCCAATGTAATTAAATCTAAATAGTTAACGGAAATTAAGTCCTCGTCGAAAATTGCATCATCATAGTCGTCATCGCTTTTACTTCTCTCTTCGCTTTCGCTATGTTGATGTTGCAAAGTATTAAATGGCATTTCTATTAGTAAACTTATTACCTCAGAAGGAAGAGGTAACTTAAGATGATTCTGAATTCTTCTATGTAAGTTAATACTGGATATGATAGGATCTGAGGTACCTAAGGCTCTATGAAAAATATCTTCTAGATTTTTTTCTCTGCTGGTTTTACGAGTATGAAATTGTCTATCATATTAAAAAACTTTATGCCTGGCTTCAGACCCTTCTTCACCAAAATAACCTATTGGTAGTACTGTATTTTCTAGAATTTGTCTACCATTTATTAAAACTTTATGTACAGTTGCAGGCATTGGATACCAAGGATATTTAGACATAAAATGTTTTGCCGGATCAAAACAATATTTTTCAAATTTATCTAAATTACTTTGATACTGGGAAGAAAGATCATCTCGGCTATAATTTCGTTAGTATTGATGGATTCCATGTGCTGAAAAATCACTTCTTCTTGTGATTGTACAAAACGTTCCACTGTATACTCTAACAAATTCTTTAATGGTACTTGTGCTAGGATATCGGAAATTGATATATCATTTGGTCTACATTCTGATTTACATTTCCAAATCTCTTTGTAATCTGGATACATTTTACAATTTTTGATAACTCCTTGTCTAATGTTTTGATACTGTTGTTTACTGTTTGATACTTAAAAAACTGTTTGATACTTAAATTAGAATCCAAAATTAACTCTAATGCTTCTTCGGCTGTGTAACGTACTGTTTCTTTTTTTGGTGAAAATATATTTTTTTAAATTTTAGCTGGCCGAGATGGACTTGTGTTCAATTCTTTTAGAAACAATGCTAAATCACGTTTCTTTTACTGACGTGCAGCCATACCTGCTGCTTGTAATATAAGAGATGTTTCGTATACATATCCCGGCACAACTCTGATGCTTCCTATCTCTTGGCCCGATACGATTTTTCGGTATATGATAACCTTGGTCGTCCAGAAGATGTTGATGGAATTGCATCATCAGTAAATATAATTTCTCTTTTCAACCAATCTGAATTTTTACTTTTAAATCGGCATATTGTTCTTTGACAATCTGACCATTTTCGTTCAAAAGAATTGCACAAACTACATATTTTCTTTTGAATATTATTGCTAATAACTACTGTTTCATCATTTCCAACTAATTGAATGACATGCTCAAAAACATTCGACTTTCTCTCATTTATATCTTTCTTTTCCAGCCTTACATTAAATAAGTCCTCGTATTTGAAATGGAACATCACGGCAAAAAAACAGATATATTTTTAATTGGGGCAACTAGGGGCAAGTTTTGAAAACTGGAATATATTTCTGAACATTACCAAAATTCAATCGTGTAAAAATATTTTTGGAGAAATACGGAGATTTTTTTAAAAGTCAAATCAAAGTTTTAAAAAATGTCAAGAAAAAATTCTATACACGCGCTTATTTCTTTTATATAATCATTATAATAATGCAGTATTTTAATTTAATTGAATAATTTTAAAAAGTATATACCTGTATAAAAATAATTTTCTTTACAGCAATCAAAAATGTTAACTATTTCAAAAGTTATGTATTATTAAATTTACAGCTCACTTTACGCTAACTCACTGCAAACTAAGCAGAGATTAAATATATCCTCAACTTGAGTGCATATTAAAAACAAACTAGGCAATTAATTTAAAAATAGACCTCGTTTATTATCACTTTGATGGGTTTACTTTAAGGTACAACATAAAAAAAATCTTTTTTAGAACTTAAAAAAAATGGGTTTCTGCCAAAAAATCGGGTCTCAGAAACCATAGTGCAGTGGGTCAAAAGAAAAAAAAAATTGAAAGAAATTTACTTAAACTCCATAATGAAGGGAGTCAAGGGAAAATTAAGAAATACAGCAGAACATGTTTTTCATTTTTTAAAGAAGTGAAAACTTATAACTGAATAAATATTTTACACAATGCAAAAAACAGTTTTTTTTTTCTTTTTTTAGTTTTTGAGATAATTAATTTTAAATTGTCTCTAAAATTTTTTGCCACCCATCATGATTAACTTTAATTTCATATGAAACTTTTTACAGAGAACTTATCAATAAATCACTTACCAAATCACTAAATTTTCTTAGGATAATTTTTATTTAGAGAAACTTAGAATCTTTACTTAACATAATACCTTATGAATTCAACTGTATTTTAAATGTATGGTTCTGAAGTAACTATGTTAATCTCAAAATAACTTTTATCTACTTTACTACTTCAATTATTGGGTTGTAAAGAAAGTTCGTTCAGTTTTTGTATTCCTTTATTTCATAATGGTATTTGTTGTTATACGGTAAAGTGTTTATATTCTTTAAATAGTACTTGTTCTGCTCTACAAACCTGTATTATTTGTTTTTTGAAAGACTTAATTTTTTCTTATTTTTCCAGGCTTTAAAATGGAATATCCAGGAGGCAGAAATCAATTTTTTTGACACCTGCTTTTCTTTACTTTTCATCGAGGTCAAAAAGCAGCCAAAGCAGCTCGGGACATATGCAACATGTATGGAAAAGGTGTCATAGGGGAGCGAGCAGCACAAAAATGGTTTGCAAAGTTCAAAAATGGCAACTTTGACCTTGAAGACACGCCTCGAAGCGGACAACCATCAGAATTTGATGAGGAGCATTTAAAGGTCCTGTTGAAAGAAGATGGTTGCCAAACAACCATGAATTGGCCAAAAAAACAAAATGTAGTGCCATGACCATCGCCAACCATCTTCAACCAACAGGCTTTTCACAAAAACTCGGAGCTTGGGTGCCTCAACAGCTTGATGAAAACAACAAAGAAAATTGCCTTCAAACCGCTGCTCAACATCTTGCACGCCATCAAGCAACACGAGGCCATAAACAACAATTTTTATACTGAAACGTTACAGGAGATGAAAAATGGTGTCTATACATGAGTATGAAGCAAAGAAAATATTGGGTGGCTTCAGGAGATACACAGAAGTCAAGAATAAAGCAAGATCTTCACCCAAAAAAGGCTATGATCTGTGACAACGCTAGGCTGCATGTTGCACAAGTCGCCAAAGCCACCTTTCAAGAGCTCAAATTGGAAGCTCTACAGCACCCGCCGTACTCTCCAGACCTTGTGCCAAGAGATTACCACCTTTTCCGCTCCATTTCAAACCATATGAGAGGCACTACCTTTGATGATGAAGAGGGCCTCAAAAACTGGCTCAACAACTTCTTTGACAACAGAATGGGCAATTTTTGGTGGGATGGCATCAAAAAACTAGCCGAACATTGGGAGGTTGTAAATAATAACAGAGAATACATAATTGATTAATTAATTGTTATAATTAATGTTTTTTGTTTAAATAAAATTGTCTTATAAAACCGAACAAATTTTCTTTACGATCCAATACATTAAATCTTCTATTATATCTACAAAAAGCAGCATTTTATGTTAAACAATTCTATTAATCTGATAAATTCTACTGATATTGAATGGACAGATTGATAAAATTTTATTAGAAAAACTATGTCTGTTTTAGGTATGCTTTACATATTACTGAATTAAATATTCAATATTCTTAAATCAGTTATGTTTACTATAAATATAGTTTTGTAAAAATCAAAAAATGTCTCAGTGTCTTTATTATATAAACCTACAATAAAAATATCACATTGGATTGATTATAACAAAGCTACAATAAAAAGAAAAACTTTGATTTATATTACCTAAGTTCTTAATGTGTGGAAGAACATTGTTTTGAAATTCTCTGTATGAAGCAACTTTGCCTTCTTCAGAAGCAATACCAATATGCGACTCATAAATTCTCAAACTTTTTGGTTTCACAGGACACTTGTGTTTAAAAATGTATGGATTTGGAGGATTCCAAAAAACAGGCTCCATTAGTTTTGTTGTATCATTTTGAACAACATACTTTGCCCATGGACATATTCTCTCTAACAACTCACCAGTGGAAGACACTATGAGAAGCTGAAAACCAACAATAAAAACCAATGGACACCTTTCTTTACTTAAAAAATTTTAGTTTTTTAAAAGAAACCATTTTCCTCAATTGCTTCAAAGAACTGAAACTAATTATGCAGCATAAAGATATAATTCTGCAGTGTAAAGATATAGTAATTTTAAACATCGAGATCCTGTTTTTTAGATAATTTATATTAGCTCACTTTTATTTTGAAAAATATGAGTTGTTAAACTCATCACAAACAATATAAAAAATGTACCCAACTTGGTATAGGTAATGTTATCTGTAAGTACTTAATTAAACCATATGTCATAAAACCATATCTAATCAAAACTAAAAACTATTTAGAGAAAAACCAGATCTTTACATCCTTTTTTCTATAATAAAATGGATTTTATTATAGAAAAAAGGATGTAAAATTTTATTTGAGATTTGCACATCAGTGTTTGTGTCTACAAAAGTATTTTAGAGAAAACAATTTTTATATTTCATCATCACAAGGTATAATCCTAATTCATTTTCCTAAATTTTAAAGGTGAAATCAACAAATGAAAAAATAATAAGAAGATTAAATTCCAACCTTGTATTTTGAAAGATGCTTTATTTGCTGACTTCCATCAGAGTTAATAGGAAGAAATAGCTCCCATTTTCCAAAGTCTTTTTTTAACATCTTATGAGATTTTGAATTCCAACAATCTATAAAAGAGAACATTTCAAGCAAAGTAATGTTATTAGCTTGTTTCATAAAATACAAACTTTTACTTGAATAACTTAAATAATTGTTTATCAAAACCTACTAAAATCTCCATATACAAAGACATCTGTTGCAGCAGGAATCCATTCTCTGAACATTAAACCTTTATCTGTGACGTGCAAGCCATAATTTTGATAACTTTGAGAAAAAATATCAAGGCCATTTTCATTTTGGTCAATGTGGCTCACCAATGCTTGAAAGCGTTCATATCTAAAAATACTTTACTTTAAAATCATTGCCATTTAAAAACGATTCCCTTAACTTTTTCACAGTGTGATCTCTGCAGCTAACTTATCATAACAACAGCCTACAACTTATCATAACAACAGCCTACAGCTTATCTTAACAACAGCCTACAACTTATCTTAACAACAGCCTACAACTTATCTTAACAACAGCCTACAACTTACAACAACAGCCTACAACTTATCTTAACAACAGCCTACAACTTATCATAACAACAGCCTACAACTTATCATAACAACAGCCTACAGCTTATCTTAACAACAGCCTACAACTTATCTTAACAACAGCCTACAACTTATCTTAACAACAGCCTACAACTTAAAACAACAGCCTACAACTTATCTTAACAACAGCCTACTACTTTTCTTAACAACAGCCTACTACTTTTCTTAACAACAGCCTACTACTTTTCTTAACAACAGCCTACAACTTATTATAATAATTATATAAAAAATGAACAAAAAGTTTTACAAGTTTTTAAATTGAATCAGTATTTTCATTAAAATTTAAATCAGCTTACATTTTATTTTGAATCTTTTAAATAATGCATTATTTCACAAAAATTTTGAGAAATGATGCATAACTTAAATTTTTATTACATTTGTAAATCATATGTTAACACTCACTTTTGACCTGAGTTTAATCAACAAATCAATTACTTTTTTCACAATCAATTTTTTTGTAAGTATTTTTAACATTATATATTGGACAATGTATACATATCATCATTCACAACAGATGGCAAACAGTAGTATGGATGATTTTTTTTTCAACAACAGTAGAAGTAAACTGCCTTCTAATTAACAGGTGTTGCAATATTTCTTCGATCTTTAACAAGTTGAATTGACTATTTCAGCAAGTGCCACAACAAACATGAAAGTTATTTCTTTTTGAGACAAGGCTGGGCTTCTAATTTGCAAAGGTTGCTACATAATTGCTAAAATTATGTGGGAAGATTTTGTATCTTAGCAATGAAGTGGTCTTTTACTTTTTTATGAATTGGACTGACAGAATGCATATGTACTGTTAGCCTATCAATACTTTCAAACAACCATGCTTAGAATGTTAGAGCACTTTTACAATTTGAGATAACTGAGGAGTTGTTAGACCCAAGAATACTGGATGTGTTAGCCCAAACTGCATTACCCTGCAGCAAAACTTTGATCATTAACTCTTTCAGTACGGTTATATTTCACAATATCAATCCCATGGGATGCAAAATAAAAGTTAATAATAGAATATTATGAAATTTTATTTATAATTTACATAATAAAGAATTCTGTCTGTACCACTTCATCTTTTGACAAGTATTCCTTTTTTTATGTTTATTTATGAGGCATTAGCATCTTAAAAGTGAAGAAAATATACAATTCAAGGTTGTATCCACTTGATTTTGTACTTTCATTAGCATACAATAATTGTAAAATTTACTTGGTTCATTTACAAAAAATTGCATAATGCCTTGATCAAAAAACTTCATAAAATAATCAAATTCTTCATTTCTATCTGTTACATTAAATAAAGGGTAACATGCCTGATATTGTTTTTTATCAAAATTGTATACTGCAGGTATAAAATTGTTTACATTTTGCCAAGTAACACTTTTAATTGGCAAAATGTAAACAATTTTATACCTGGATTTAACTGTTTCTTCATCATTATCACTGCTAACATCACTATAATCAGTACTATCTATTTCACTCAAAAGTTCTTCTTCATCACTGTCTGAATCATTAAAGAGCAAGTGTTTTGATGTGGAAAAATTACAACTAATTGATGGTGTATCCATCTTTAGTTGTTATATATATATATATATATATATATATATATATATATATATATATATATATATATATATATATATATATATATATATATATATATATATATGTAACAACTAAAGACTTCACAGAAGATAGAAAACAGAATGAAAGTAAAAAAAAGGAAATAATAAATCAAACTTTACTAACTAACGTTAATGAGCATTATTTGATATTAAAAAAAGTAAATTTATCAGAATACTTAATGATGCTAACTAGCTGTCAGGGCAATTACCCAAAAAAGTTTATTGATGTGACCCATCCTTAAAGGGTTAAAGAACAATCAACATATTTAAAGTTATGCCATTTTATCACTTAAGTATAAATTTTATCAAAATTTACTGCAGAAGACTTTGAAAAGGTGGATACAGTAGATCAACTATTGGTGCTTCATGGCACAATCTACAGATAAAGATTTTTAAAGGCAAAGAAGATTGCTTTGAATATTATAAAAGATTTTGCAGAACATAATTTAAATCTGAATAGTGATAACTATATGTCATAAAGATCTGAAGATTTTTATGCTAATAGTTTAGCTTGTTAGAAAATATAAATTCACTCTTTGAAAAAAGCCTCAGCAAAGTGATGCTTCAGATGTTTTTGACAGCATTATAAATCATTTATTTTTGTAATTTTTTCAATTCTAAAAAATTTTTACAATTTTTTTTATAAATGAAATTGAAAAAGTGGGTTATAAAATTTATATTTAAATTATTCCACGCATTTTTTTAAAAAACATAGAAATATTTAAATATTATTAAACATGCAATATGCTGGAAACAAATAACTTTGGGTTTGTGAAAAACAAACTTTAATGTACCTCTGAATTATATCTTCTTTGAAATCTGTCAAATACCCATCTAAACTAAGAAGGTTCTCAAGTTCAGGAACAATTGCCATTTCTATTAGTTAACTGTAACATACATACATACATACATACATACATACATACATACATACATACATACATACATACATACATACATACAATACATATATATATATATATATATATATATATATATATATATATATATATATATATATATATATATATATATATATATATATATATATATACATACATATATATATATATATGTATATATATATATATATATATATATATATATATATATATATATATATATTATATATGTATGTATGTATGAATGTATGTATGTATGTATGTATGTATGTATGTATGTATGTATGTATGTATGTATGTATGTATGTATGTATGTATATATGTATGTATGTATGTATGTATGTATGTATGTATGTATGTATGTATGCATGTATGTATGTACACACAATTGAAGAACATAAACAGATAGGTAGCATGTGAATATTTCTTTGTATATAATAGTCAAAAGTAAAACTGATTTCTACAGTCACAGTTGGTTACTGTAAATATAGTTTGAGTTCTTTTGATTTCTGTTAGATAAAACAGAAGTTATTTTATTGGCAATATAGAAATTTGTCTTCTATAAAAATTTTTAACACTTAAAGTAAAATAATGGTGTTGTGCTCTCATATTGCAAGTGTTGAAGAACATCGAGATTGTTGAGAAGTTATTGATAATTTTTTTAGTGCATTAAACAAATAAATAACAAGAAGCATTAGGTAAAATTTAATTGGTGGACCAATATCTAGAACATGAATATTCTCAAACCTCCAAAAAATCGGATTGTAAATAACATTACTAGACATTTTTCTTTTGTCAAGACACTATCTGACCTCCTGAAAAACGATTTTTAAAGTTAACAAAAATGCTATTACTGTCTTTTTCTGGAAAAAAAATGCAGATTTAAATGTACATTAAAATTTCAAAGCTTTTATAATTTAAGATATTGAAATAATTGGTACTGTTTGTTTTTGGTTCAGGGACTTGAAATGGTAAAGTAAATAGATATCTAGGTACAATAAAAGCTGTTGATCTCGCTATGTAATTCTGACATATGACTTTGACAAAGATTTAGACTCCATTCCAGCCTCTTAACTAGTTTAAAAATTTTAATTGATATTTCTGAAAAGGGTGAAAAATTTACGGGTGTTTTTTTTCTTCATTGTTGTTTTTAATTAAATGTTTAGTAAGAATAAAAGTTTTTTATAAATGATGTTACCTAATTAATATTTATGACCTGAAGATTTAAATTTTTGAAATACTTTATAGTTTATGCCTCAGAAGTTTTTTCATCGTTTTGTTACTCAATTAACATCGTTTTGTTACTCAATTGATTTTTACTGTGAAATTTTGTCACTTTCAATTACTTTAACTTTAATTACGTACCAATTAACTCCGATATTCACAGTTAAAAAAATAAACGGGAAATAACACAGCCATGCAGTAAACTTTAATGCAATTTTATCAGAGCACTGTAACTGCAGATGATTGCATGCTTTTAGAGACTTTAGGCTGCCCATTATTTCTAGGAGGCAGTTGATTGTATGATGAAACCATATTTGTTTTGAAATTATGCCTATTTGGCTCAACATATTTAAACATGTTAATTATGTTATGCTAAACTTTAAAAAAACTTCAAAATAAAACTTTTATCTTGAAGTTTGAATTGAAGCCATAAGTGGATGAAGGTGTTATGTTACACCAATATGGAACTGAGATATCAGGAGTTAAAGTTTTGAACACATATTGTTCTAGATATTTTTATATAGCAAAGATATGTTAATATTTATGGAGGGATATAGTAACCAAACACTTAAGATTGTGTATGTAATATTTAATTTCATGAAAAAAATGTGTTGTACATGTTTTTGAATTTTGTATTTTTGCGACATAACGCGTTCATCCACTTATGTCTTCAATTCTCTGTTATTATTAATAAAGTTAATTATACTGCTAAGAATAAAAAAATTAAGCATTTAGTATAAAAAAAGACTTGAGTTGAAATTACTCATTTCAACTATTTGAGGTTGTATTTATCTAAATACAGTAGGTTCTTTTATCAACATAAATTAGTCAATTTTTCGTTCTAATAAATTGTAATTTAACTATTTGTAAATATTTGCAGGAGCGACGAAAACTTGCCTACAAAAACAGCATCTGGAGTTTTGGTATAAAACAAATATTTTTTCGCGAACCTTCTTATACTTCACAAAAAAAAAATCAAAATCGATGCTAAATTTGTTAGCCAACATTTTCTTTTATCAAGAAGGGTGTGCCTAACTAAGAATTTGCGGTTTTCCTTTATAATCATAAATTTATTAATCTTGAATAAATTTTCAAATTAGACAAGAAAATTTTGGCCCAGACGCAAAATTCCAGAAACAGACCGAGTCTTTACAGCAAAGACAATATACGAAGTAAACAAAACAAAAAACAAAAAAAAAAAAGAAAATAAACAAAAATAAAAAATACAAATTAAGTTGAAAACACTTCTTTATTTTCAACTTTACCAATAAATAATTATGAACTAAAAATTTTTTTCTAGATTTCATCGCTGCAAGTTTATTAATTTTGTTAAACCCACTTTCTTAGCCTCAGCGCTTTCAATTGCTAATATAGAAAGATCATTCAGCCGCGATTGTCCCAACTATTTCTTTTATAGTTTTTTGTTAACTTTAACTTTCTAAATAATCTTTCTACAGAAGCAACTGGGAGAGTGAAGAACAATATAAAAACAGAGAGTAGATCCAACCACTTATAAGCATTTTATATTTTTTAAAAGCAAATGAACATGAATAAGATTCAATGGAAATAGTAAAAAAAGTAGAATTCTTCTTTTGAAATTTGTTTTTTTTTAAATATCAAAGATTATCAGCTTTAAAGTTTAAAGTTGATAATCTTTGGTATTAAAAAAAAAAGCAATATTAAACTTTAAAGTTTATGATCTATGTGAATCTTGAAATCCAAAATAATAGTATCTTAAATCTTTCGTATGATTGATATGAAATAGTATCTATGTATCTATGACAGCATTAAATATTCTAATTCTAAATGTTTAAACAATTCTACTCTTTTAGAACTGTTATTAAGGTAATAATCTTGAAAGAAATGTTTTTGGTAACATTTTTACGATCTTTTTTCTTTTGTATTTTATCGACTAAAAAAATTACGTATACCTTGTAATTTTGTAAGCACATATTTATAAACATATCCATTATACGGTATTGTGTCTTAATTGAATCTTAAACACTTTTGACATTATCAAAAAGATAACATTTAATAGAAGCACTTGACAAACGGTGGTATCTATACGAAACTTAGTTTGAATCAGGATCGATGGACCGCAATGCGTACCATTACGACCCCATAGTTACGCCTCTTGATAGTGATAAAAAATTTCTCTTATGTTGTATGTTGGAAAGGCGGATGAAAAGACCGAGCTCTTCGTTAGGCTATATGAAAGATGCAAACTGCCATTTCAGCACCTACTACTAACCGTTCTTGAATTACAACAGCAAATGACAGTTCAGACAATCGATAACTTCAAGAGAATACGCGGTCAATTTTTGAAATGTTTGGTTCTGACTTATCTGCAATCTTTTTTTAAAATGTTTGGTTCTGACTTATCTGCAACCTTTTTGTAAGATTGATAGAAAATAGCTTAGATGAGAATAAAATTGAAAGCATCTAATATTTCAGATATCTTGTAAATTTAGTTTACTACGTAAAATTTTTGCAAGAAATATTCTATGTTGTCATTTATTTTAACCTTGTTTCACTTTTGTTTTGAGTATGCAATTGCGGTGTGGAAAACATCTAATTTAGTAGTGCTGGTTAAATGTGTTAAATATAATAATGGTGATTAAATCATCAAACGTTTTAAAAATAGTCAAAAATAAGAGCTGAACTATTTACAAAAAATGAAAAAGGCTTTTTCCGCGTAACATTATTCTTAATTTTTGCTAAATACTTTTAAGTAAGAAATTTTCAAATAAGAAATTTTCAAGTAAGAGATTTTTAAGGAAGAAATTTTTAAAGTTTTTCGCCGGCAAAGTTTGGGGATTTTCGCAAACTTTGGCTACTTTAACAAAAAATCTTAAAAAGTTCTGTTTTAATTTCTTAACTTCTGTTATTTATATTGAAAGAAACCTAAATCCAATCAAACATTTGTGCTTTTCAAAAATTAGTTTTAAGTCTGGTGACTGTAGAGCTGAATAAATGTGGCTCCTGTATATTACTTTGGTACAATATCTGTCACACTGAATTATCCAGGGTTATCTGTGCCGTATCTAAGTTGATAGATGCTTGTACATTACCCTGGATAATCTGTAGGTATTGTTTATGATCCAGTATTCAGTGAACACCAGTTCACCAACCCCAGCTGGTGCCATTGATACCTAAAATGCCATTATCAAATTGCCAACTCCATACTGTTGGAGCCTAATTTCTTAAAATTCACTTCCTTACTTTTGTGTCTAAACATTTCAAGGTCTGTCATTTTCAAGCATGTTACATTTTTTTAATCAAGAAAGAGGTTACTTTTTAATATCTGAATGCTTTTATTAGTATGCTGTTTGGCAAAGTCAATTAGTTTATTCTAACTTGCTGTAGGTAGCTAAGGTTTTTCTTTTAGTTACTTTCCCATGAATTTCCTAATTTCTGAGGATTCTTGTAACAGTCTCTGCACAAAATTTTCATTTTTTGAATAACAGCACAAATATCATGGTTTTCTAATACCTTACAATGACTACTGCATGGTTTATTAAACAGTTTAAGTAACTTTACTGTTAATAAAACAGTTTTGATAAAAGTCTGGACATTGAAACTACAGACTGTTGTTAAAGCTTAATAATGCAGCTATGAAATGAAAAAAAAAAAAAAAAAGAATTAAAGAAAAAGCAAAAAAAAAAAAAAAAAAAGTCTGTTTTCATATTCTTTTTCATTCACAGCTGTAATATTAAATTTTTTACATCTACAGAAGTTTCTTTTAGTGAGGGCTTTTTTACTTTGGAAGGCAAGAGTAGTGTTATTGTTTCATGTATTAAACCAATGCCTGTACAGTATTTTTAAATGTGCTTGTTGTTAAAATAGCTAAATTCAGGACTGACTTTGTCCCAAATAAGACCTTGATTTAGAATTTTAGGATAAGAATATTGTAAAAAAAAAACCAAAAAGAAAAACTCAAACTTTTGCTGATTAACTTTTTTTTATATTATAATGTTGATTACTTTTTTTCTTATATATATCTGTGTGTGTGTGTGTGTGTGTGTGTGTGTGTGTTTGGCTGACTGTATATAAATATAACTTTGTATGTATGCATAAACATAGTTATAATTATAAAAAAATGGTTATGTACTTATCTTTGTGTATATTGTTGGATTTATTCTATTTATGAATTTCATAAATACCAAAAAAATAAAAAACTTGATTTTTAATTTTAGAATATAAAATGGAAGGTAAAAGAAGTGGAGAATCATTTTCATACCATCCATATTTATCTTCTGGTAAAAATTGTTATCAGGATGACTTTCTGGCAATAACAAGCAACCCATACAATGAATTTGATTTACCTCATCTGATTTTTACTCCAGGTATATACATATAGATAGTAAGTAAAAAGTGAGAAATCCAGTGGTGTCACATTTTTTTAATTTCAAGAAATTCTTAAATGTTAAAATACCTGGCAAAATTTAAACTCTATACTGTTTTAATGTTTATTTTTTTATGTATAGTAACCATATATTTATATAATATAAATACAGAAACAATATTGCGTAGAAATAAATGAATATCTGTAGTTTCTCCGTTGAAAGTTAAATTTTGTGTTAGTTTTGACCTAATATTATTAAAAACATTTAAAAATTTAACACTAATTATGCTTATTACTCTAATTATAAATTATATATATATATATATATATATATATATATATATATATATATATATGTAGTATTGTAGAAATTATGTTAATATTTCCAGTAAGAGTGCTCATTACAGCTTAGAATAAGTAGAGCAAATATATTATTATTATTATTTTTATTATTGTTATTATTATTGTTATTGTTGTTGTTGTTGTTATTATTATTATTATTATTATTATTATTATTATTATTATTATTATTATTATTATTATTATTATTATTATTATTATTATTATTATTATTATTATTATCATTATTATTATTATTATTATTGTTGTTATTATTATTATTACTATTATTATTATTATCATTATTATTATTATTATTATTGTTGTTATTATTATTATTACTATTATTATTATTATCATTATTATATAATAATAATGATAATGATGATAATAATAATAATGATAATAATAATAATAATAATAATAATAATAATAATAATAATAATAATAATAATAATAATAATAATAATAATAATAATAATAATAATAATAATAATAATAATAATAATAATAATAATAATAATAATAATAATAATAATAATAATAATAATAATAATAATAATAATAATAATAATAATAATAATAATAATAATAATAATAATAATAATAATAATAATAATAATAATAATAATAATAATAATAATAATAATAATAATAATAATAATAATAATAATAATAATAATAATAATAATAATAATGATAATAATAATAATAATAATAATAATAATAATAATAATAATAATAATAATAATGATAATAATAATAATAATAATAATAATAATAATAATAATAATAATAATGATAATGATAATGATAATGATAATGATAATGATAATGATAATAATAATAATAATAATAATAATAATAATAATAATAATAATAATAATAATAATAATAATAATATATTAGTGTTGTTATCAGTTTCGACTATATTGACTAAATTCGACTAAATTGACTAAAAGTTGACTAGTCAAAGTTCGAAATTAGTTACTTTGAAAAATCGAATAGTTGATTTAACACTTTCGCTGCCGAGCTATTTTAAACTATGCGTTATTTCTTTGCCAAGCCATAATGTCTACAATCATTAATTTTTGCTGAGGCTGTTTTATGTGATTTCATTCTCATTGCCAAGGCTAGATATCAACATTTCAATAAAAAGAATATTTTTAATCTGAAATAGTTCTATAGTATTTTTTATTCTGAATATAACTGACAAAAAAAAAAGCACTACGAGTATACTCATAGTTTGGTAATGTTGAAGAAATTTTTTTCTCCAGTGCCAAAGTACTCTTAACACCATAATGAGTGTAACTTATTGCGGTGGCTACATCTTTTTAAGATGTAATTAAGAACTTGAAAGTTGTAATTAAGAAATGTAAGATATAATTGAGAAATACAACATGTAATTTAAAAGTCGCAATATGTAATTAGGAAACACAACATGTAATTAAGAAATTTAAAATGTAACTGAGAAACCCAACATGTAAATAAGAAATCGCAATATGTAATTTGAAACATATATTATAAGCTTTTCTCAATTACAACTTTCCTCTTCTCAGTTACATCTTGTTTCTTAATTACAACTTTCATCTACTAAATTACATCTTTCGTTTCTTAATTACATCTTCCATGTTCTAAATTACATATTGTGACTTTTAAATTATATTTTGTATTTCTCAATTACATCTTATGTTTCTTAACTACAACTTTCAAGTTCTCACTTACATCTTGAAAAGGTGTAGTAATGTAGCTTATTTTATGCATTATTATTATAAATAGTGTTTCAATTTTTTTGCACATGCACATTGGCAGTTATCATGAGTAAACAAGGTAATTTATATTTTGTTTTCTTAATTCTAAATTGTTGTGTTTTTTAGACTAGAAGCTAAAATATATTTGATAACTACATTATACTGTATGTTATTAAAAATGTGAAAAAAAATTTGAAGTACACAATAAGATATTTTTTAATACATTAAAAAACATTTTTGTGTGCACTTTGAATTTTTTACACAGTATACTAATTAATGTGTTTTATAGATGAGTAATTTCTTTTTTACAAATAGATAATTTATAAATTTATCTATCTCCAATTAGCTCAACACAGATATTCCACAATTGGAACAGCACTTATGATTATGGAAGATTGTGAGGATAGTGAAGATGATGATATTGAAGATTCGGATTCATTTTTCGCTTATACTACTACGTCTTCGAGCTTGACATATTCTCGTAGTTGGCAAATAAATAACGCCAACTCACTACGAGTATACTTGTAGTTGGCAAATTAATGATGCCAACTTACTACGAGTATACTCGTAGTTGGCAGCGAAAGTGTTAATCAACTATGGGTTTCTTACTAATCGACTAAAAGTTGATTTAATCGGATAATCATCCTGACACCCTTATTTCTATTTTTTCATTTGATTTAATTTTATCAACCTTTAATATGGTTATGATGCTGACCAATTAGTGAAGAGATATCTTTATTAGTAGTTTATCTTTTAAAGATAAATTATTTAGAAAGATTGAGCCATGCGTAAGAATATCATTCAAAGCGGTTTTTTAATTCAACTAAAATATTTAGACATGGAACCTTATTTGCTGTATAAAATAAAATTAACTCTTAGCTTACTGGATGTAACACCACTTCTTTACTGTTTCCTTTTCCTCATTATAATAACCAGTTGATGCTTTTTAAAAGAAAATGTTAAGTAATGTGTTATAGTGCTTAGTTAAGGATGTGAAAAAGTTTTATAAATCTGCCACCCCAAAAAAGGTATAGTTGCCCCATCTGCACCCACCTATCTACACTACTGTTTTTTTATTAGTTAATGTCTTTTATTAATATTTTGCTTTATTGTTGTGAAAAATGATATAAAATACCCATCTGTGTTTTTTTCTTTACTTAGTGATTTTAATTTCTGTTTTTGTTTGTTTATTCGATTTTAATTCATCTAAGTGATTAGATAAATTAAATTTGAACAAAGAAAATGGTCTAGATAAAACAACAGCATGTGTTATTATAACAGTATTACATACCACCTAGTTTTTTTGTTTACTCTCTTAAAGTTCTATTTGTTTGATTGCATCTAAAAAATAAACTGTTAAGCAACATTAAAGTATATAATTATAATTTTTTATTCAAATAATTCAACTAAATCGACTTTTAATAGACTTATTCAATTTTAAAATTTTATAGGTCGATTTTGGTTGACTTTGAAAAATGACAGAATGACAGAATCTTGTAGTCCCCACTATTTAAAACATTTATATTCAGTGCAATTCCTTCAAACTTTAATACTACCTTGGCTATATTGTAGGTAGGTAGGTTCAACTTCTAAAGAAATCCAGCTAAACCTAACTGGATAATCTGATGCTGTGTTATTCTTGCCAACAATCTTTGAACAAATTTTTTTGTAAGCACAAATAAATTTTTTTTCTAAATGAATCTTAAAACATTCTATACTAAACACAAACAGCTTTGATGAGTTTATCAGGTATTAATACTAAAATTATTTTAGATTTGGATACCTCATATGCAGAATTTTCTTTGTCCGAAATGGAATTATCATGTTCATTCACAATATCAAAACAAGTTTTAACATCTTAAAATTTTAATTCATCTTAAAACTTACTTAGTCCATCCTAAGCTCTGTCAAATGTTTAACTCTTACAAATCTTTGCTGCTTCTGCCAGAAATTAAATTCAAATCTTCATCTTGTTGTACAATCATAATCATATTCCTTTTAGATCTTTCAGGTCTTCATAAAAGGCTGCATCTTCTCTTTTCAGCTCTTCTATTATTCTCTGATCTTTCATTGACATGTCAATTAGTTAAGGAACAGATATGTCAAAAAAGGTATAACTCTCCATCTAGAATTCTACTTGCTTCTGAATCCAATTCGCTTTGCTGGAACTCCAAATTAATTTATTCAATCTTTTCATTTTATTATATTTCTTTGTGAGTCTAAGGATACCCTGCTTTATGCACTTAAAACTTGTAAGGCATAATATATATATATATATATATATATATATATATATATATATATATATATATATATATATATATATATATATATGTTCTAATTTTAATTCTTATCTGTAATATGCTGTTTACCTTTACCTATTATCTCATGGTTTTTGTTTGCATGTTGGAAGAGATTTAACTTAGAAATCATCCTAAAAGACTTTCATAGGATTTTTTAGTTTTTCACACGACCAAAGTTTTAATGGTTAAATAGAAAGAACTTTTTATTGAATTGCAAGACTCATTTTCTTAACTATAATAGACAATTTAAAGTTGTGAAGTTTTTTTGTGTTGTAAATTTATTTTTTAAGGAGTTTATTTTGTATTTTTATACATAAATTTTTTTCATTTCCATCTAAGTTAAGTGTTTAACTAAAAGTTATAAACATAGCAACATGATTATCTTGGATTTAGGTGTTGTGGTTTACATACCATTCTTATTTTAATATTCTTATTTCAAAAAAATTTTTTATTTCTGTATTATAATCTTCTTAAATGAATATTATAACTTAAAGGATGTTTTTTTTTAAATTTTGTAAATATCCCCTGATGTAAAGCAAAAGCAAATATAAAGTTTTTATTGTTATATATCTTGATAAAATAACAATGTTAAAAAAAAAGTCCTATCATAAGAGAAACCAATTTCATTTAGATATTAATAAGTTTTTAAAATAATATTTCAATAGATGTTTCATTAACTTCAATGATATATTAAGAACAAATCAAGATCAAATGCATCCATATCTATTGCCATGTTGTTAGTATACACTTTCTATGTGTCTCACTCACTAAATTTATGAAAGTTGAATATAACATTCATCAGTCATATTAAAATGTGCAATAGTCAGAGTCAAATATGTTTAACAGACTTAAATAACATAAATTTGGATAAAACAGTGTTTTGTTGTTTAAGAAAAGAACAATTAAAACTTTTATTTTTTGAATAATTAAAACTTTTATTTACTCTTAACTTTTTGAAAAAAATTTTGAAGTTTTGAACAATAAACCATTAAAATTTTTTATTCTGAAAAAAAATCTTATAATTTCTTATAACATGATTTAATATTCAAATAGTTTTTATATTTCACCAAATTATTTTATTTTATCTATTTTTGATTAAGAAATTTTAAAAAATTAAGAAAATAAAAAACGAAATAAAATTTTTTTTTATCATTTTAAAGTTACTTTATTTTAAGTTTAAAAAAAAAATTAATGATTCAAAAAATGTTTGAAATAAAAAGTTTGGGCCAGCAGATTTTCTTTGTTAAAAATGTTGATGAGAATAAAATGCTGATGGTAAATGGTATTGATGATGACAATAATAATGCTGAATGCTGTGATAAAATGGCTATTTTTTTTGGATTTCATTATTAGTTCTATTTATTTTAAAAGAACACAAGGATGGAATCAGCTTTTGGCCATCAGTATTTGCTGACTTTATTTGCTGACTTTATTTGCTGACCATACATCTACTATCAACTATCTCCGAATTTCATTTAGAGATTTTTTTTCAATCATTTTCTTTTATAAACTACCTTTTTTAAAATCTACAAATGATTAAGAGAAACCAATAATAAAATTCGGATTTGCAAATTAAATACATTATTACTAGAATATGTATCAATGCTAAATATCTGTTTTCTCTGGCCTATTATATTATCTCTTTCTCTTTGTATTGTGCTACTATTATATTATCTCTTCCTCTTTCTATTGTGCTACTATTATATTATCTCTTTTTCTTTCTATTGTGTTACTATTTTCTAATCTCTTACATAGAAGTAAGGGATTAGAGAATAGTAGCACAATAGAAAGAGAAAGAGATAATATAATGGGCCAGAGAAACAGATTTTTAGCATTCTGTTAACTATTTTTGTTAAATGTGTTTAAGAAATTGGTTAAGATGAGTTTCTCAACTATTTTTGAACTGTACTTAGGAAAACCATAGATATGTAGGAAAGCTGCATTCGTTCTCACAGGAGCAGCACAAACCTTCAGGAGAGCAAGTGGCAAAATCAGCATTTTAACCAATACAGTAGGGGAATCTTAGAGACCAGAATTCTGGGGTTGCTTTTTGCTTAATTGTATCTAACACAACAGTGCTTCTTTTTAAGTTAAAAAGAAGCTGCAAAAAAGAAGCGATTTTTTTTGGGTTAGCATGCAGTTATTATGTAATTGGGTGACTTGTAAAAATGTGTTCATGGAATTGTTTGTATGATGTCCAAACAAGTACTTTTATATTTAGTGCAAGCATTTTTGGAATATCAAATAAGATTATTTTTGCAACAAATACACTAATTGATTTTCTTAGAGAAAACTGTCATTGGCAGTTGATAATTCCTTTCTGTCTGAATACATATCTGATTATAACATTACTAAATTTGAAAAAGTAATCAAGAACAGTGATGAGAGGGTTTGTATTTTTGCTGCTGTATTCAATTTCTCACAGACTTAACAAGACATGTTTGACATGCTTCTTGATAATAAAAGCTGTCAGTATTAGACCAACTGTAATTGTAAACAGTGAAATTTTTTTAAAAAAAGTATTGAGTATAATTTAATTATAAATTAATATAACTGCAGATCTGTTTATACTAAAAAATTTATAATTACAAATAAATGATTTGATCTCATTCTAACATGATCAAATTCGACTTAAAAGTTAACTAAATGTGAAAATTTGCTAAAGGGGTGCTAAAATGCATGCTAATGCAATTTTTTTTGTAGTTTTTGTTTGAGATTGAAATGAAAACACAAAAAAACATTGCAGTCATTTTAAATAGAAATTTTTTATTTGTAATTCAGTTTATTTGTAATTTAGTTTAAAGAGAAAGAGAGAAGATTTAGATCTTAGTGAAATAATAGTAATGATAAGAAACATGCTGCTGGATACACAATTGATTGAATATCTTTACATGTATTCATTTTTCAGGTGCAGAGTCATCATACATTCACCACAGTATACAATCAGAAAACTGTAACTATCAATCAGTTGATCAAATAAACCAGTAAAAACAAATTTCTTTTTATGTTATTTGAACAACTATTATATTGTAAAGTTTATAATAAATTTAGATTTAAATAGGAAGTTGTTTATCTTTTTATTTTCAGTTCTTGCACTTCTTTAATGATTCCTACACTATGCCTTAGAATTGTATGCATACATTTTGTTTTATGAATATATTTGTGGGTTAGTTAAGTTATTACAAGTTATGCAATTCAGCTTGGATTTCTCATTATAATTAAGTACTGTGTGCAGCTTGTACAATAGAGTGGTTTACAGTACTAAACTAAGGATACATAATATATATATATATATACATATATATATATATATATATATATATATATATATATATATATATATATATATATATATATATATATATATATATATATATATATATATATATATATATATATATATATATAATTTTAATTGGGCTACCTTCTAATTTGATATGGTTTGTGGTCAGGAAAATAAGTTCAAAATTGCAAGCTTACACCCCATTCACACCAAAAATAAAACTTGATTTAATTGTGGTTATTTAAACAAGTAATGAATTTGCAGGGTTATTTTATTAAAAAAACTTTTGTTTGGAAGCTGAGAGGTTTTATAAATCTCCATGAAAAAATAGATGTAATGAAAAGTTGAGAATAGTAATAATAGTAGTGATACTGATACTAATAAAACTGATAATATTAATAACGTGTCACATGATAGAGCCGAAAATATTTATCCTCGAAAATATCACCGAAATATTTCATAACCGAACAACTTAGAACCGAAAAGTAGGCGTACTATGATTCAACCGAATCCTAAATTTCAATTTAGAACCAAATATGAGAAATTTATTACACATTTGAAACCAATTGGTGGTATTGGTTAAATTAATGCATTGATGGTATTGGTTAAATTAATGCAAAGTTGAAGGAATTCCTTCATTATTTTATCTGAAGGTTGCATATTAAAATCACCAATTAGAATATAATATATATGTATATATATGATCTGTATATAATTTACAATAGTAATTAATCAAACAGTTCCTCCAACTAAGACACAAAAACATTTAAAAAGTTGAACGACAAATTGGACATCTTTTGTTTCTGTCATTTGCAAGGATATCTGAACACTGAAGACAAATACAAGTGTCTACATGGCAGAACAACAACTTCTAAAGGAAGTGCAAGGCATATCTTGCACAATGTCTCAGCAGGCCTGGTCTCTTGTTGATAATCCTGAACATTCTCTTGTGGATTTTCGTCCTAAAATAAATTTCAAAAATGAAATTAGATAAAAACTTTCTAATGGTACCTTACAATATAAAAATTATACTACAGCAAATTTTATGTTTTCGGACGAAAACATAAAATTTGCTGTAGTATAATAATAATGTTGTCTAATCACAATATCCGAGGTATTAAAATATTTAACTGAAACGTTTACTACACCAAATTATTTCATTTTCAGAATTACTTTATAATGTGCATGAGTTTTGACAATTTATTTTACCTGCTCTTGTTCTGTATCTCCCATTGATGTAAGTTTGATGTCATTAAAGAAGAAAGCTGAAGCCTTAAGAAACTTTGTTGGAGTCCACTCTCCTGTGGAAAGTTTTTCTTCATAACTTTGTAATCGTTCAAAAGATCGAACTCTCTCTCTTCTTTGTCCTCTTCGAGATTGATGACCATTTTGTGATTGGTTGAGTTCCAGTTCTGCATTTAGGATTATCTAAAAATTTATTAAAAAAATCTTTTGATGCATTTTTATTATAAGAAATTCAAACAAACAGAGATTGAAAGTGCAAATGCAATAAAGATTACATATATATCATCAAAATGTTATTAAGGGCAGATATGAGCAAATTGTCACAAATAAATCATCATAATCACACTTTCAAGCTGTTTCAAAATATGAGCAAATGGTTTGATTTGTAAAATATTTGTTAGCACAAATTTAAATAGTGCAATTGTGAAATTATGATAGCTAATTTATATGTTGATTTGGACCTATCAGAAGAGATCCTAATACCTTAATGGATTACAAATTAAATCTAGTTACTTTGTTATGAGTTTAATCAATGGAATTTAGCCTGTACAATATTCATTCAAATATGGCAATTCCTGATGATATATATCATCTAGAAACCTCCAGAAGCTAGGGTGAGCAGTCATGCATCTATTCATTTTTGAATGCAGTGCTTCTGAGACATTGTTGGTTCTGAATTGAAGTCCATGCACAGAAAAAAAAGCAAGGGGTTTGTGTTGTCATCCAATACTTCTCAAAGTAATACAAAAACATTCTCATTTTTTCACGAGTTTCAATTTTAGCGAATTGACTCATCTCTGTTTTGAGTAAATCTACTTCTGCTCTGATGAGAACACTAGGCAAGAGGCACATGGCAACGAATTTCTGGCCCCACCTTCTAATTGCAAGGTTGTTGACCAGGGTTGTTGATTCAGATTGAAGACCAACGGCTTTGATTTTTCTCAAAATTGCCTGGCCATAATGGAACCGGCAACCAGTCAATCTTATTTCAGGGAAGACGACCTTCAAGGCACTGCCTATTGCTGCTTCATAGTCAGCCATAGAAATTCGTGGTTGAAAGTCACTTGAAAGTTTCTTAATTTTTCTAAATATGGCGATGTAAATACCTTCTTTTCTCCCAGTCATAAGTACATGAAATACCGGAATGACAATGTCACAATGCACAATGGAGATATTTAGTAGTTGATCTCCTTTAAAGATGCTAGGAACAACACGAAGTGTTGCATCAATAAAAATAATTGTAGAGCCTGAAAAAAACGAAAAAATTTATAAGAGTACTGAAAAATATTACAAAAACAGAATACTCTGAGCAAGCTAAGGTTAAAAGATGTTGAATGAATTTCTAAAAAAGTTTCACAAAAAGTCATCAGTTTTGAGCTAAATTACTGTGCTACCTGAGAGTATTTGTAGTAGTGCTGATGAACAAAACAGTATGGCCAACTGGTCTTCAAATGTGACGATTCCCTTCAGAATGTTGGTAAATGGATTTGATTCAGATATTGCCAATACTGCTTCTTCTAGGCTGTTGGGATTTGCATTATACTGAGTTTTACTTGCACCACGAAGTATCTGTTCACATTTTAAGTAGGATAAAGAACTTTTAACATTTTCAGGACAGTCTTGAATAATTTCCATGTAAATCTGGCGTAATGGAATTTGTGTAGTTGCAGCTTTCAGTCTCATTTTTTCCAGCGCTTCCAAATGGCTAAAATCTTCTGTTTTGGAATCACAAGAGTGGCCTCGTATTGTCTCAAGTAAATCACTTCCTTCGCGTATTTTTGCAGTTCCAACACACAGTTGATAGTTTTTGCATTTTAAATAAATGTAACCGTTGTGATTCTTGCTTTTTACATAGCAATTATTCCCAGCTATGTAGAGGAATGAATTTCTTCTTTCACCTTCAACTTTTTGATATTCCATTCTGTTGTTATTATTCCACCAACTACGAGATATTTTTGAAAATAAACAAAGTTATTTTTCAATTTGTTATGTTAGACTGTATTTCAAACAGCAAGCGCTTTAAACTTATATTATAAAAGTATAAAAGTATAAAACTTATAAAATTTATAAACGCTAAAATAATTCGGTGCTAGAACTTTCGATTGTAAACCTTTTCAATGAGTTTCGGTTCTAAAATCATTAATGACTTTCGATCAAAATTTTTTCGGTTCTAAAAACATTAATGACTTTCGATGGAAAATTCGATTGAAGTTTTTTCGTTTCTTAATACATTTATGACATTTTGATCAAAAATTCGATTGAAATTATTTCGGTTCTAATTTTTTTCGTGAATATTTTCGGTTGTGTAATAAATTTCTCATATTCGGTTCTAAATTGAAATTTAGGATTCGGTTGAATCATAGGACGCCACTAATAATACTAATAATGATGATAATAATGATGATGATGATGATGATGATGGTGATGATAATGATGATGATGATGATGATGATGATGATGATGATGATGATGATGATGATGATGATGATGATGATGATGATGATGATGATGATGATGATGATGATGATGCTGGTGATGATGATGATGCTGGTGATGATGATGATGATGATGATGATGATGATGATGATGATGATGATGATGATGATGATGATGATGATGATGATGATGATGATGATGATGATGATGATGATGATGATGATGATGATGATGATGATGATGATGATGATGATGATGATGATGATGATGATGATGATGATGATGATGATGATGATGGTGATGATGGTGATGATGATGATGATGATGATGATGATGATGATGATGATGATGATGATGATGATGATGATGATGATGATGATGATGATGATGATGATGATGATGATGATGATGGTGATGGTGATGATTATGTATATATATATATATATATATATATATATATATATATATATATATATATATATATATATGAAGACCTCAGTGGAAAAACCAGCGATGTCACATTTTTAAAATTTTTGAGAAACTATTATTTTTCAAGCAAGCATATCTTATTTCATCTTTTATTTTAATTACCAAGTGAAAAAACTAGTCCACTCATTAAAAAAGAGGATAAAATTAAACATGATCAAATGGAACAATCGGTGATGTCAAGGGTTACATTTGGAATAACCTGCGTTGTCCGAAGTTTTTATAGTTTACGAAACAACGTGATTCCTTAATACCTCAAGTATTGGTTGAAAAAAAAGCCGCGGAAAAAAGTAAACAAAAAACAAAATGGCTTGTAATGATAGTCCGGTGGTTACAGAAAAATCAAGAAAAAGAAAGATTAATATTAATTTTAAAAATAGAAAAAAAATACACAATTTATCGAGCCATATTATTGGGGCAGACTGTAATTGTATTCGACTTGCATGTTTTAAAAATATTAGTAGTGAGGAAAGGAACGAACTTATTAAGAACTTTAATGAATATTCATCTTAAAATAGTCAGGACGTGTACTTATCCACACTAATAAAAATCCAAAACATTGACAGAAGAAGACCACGACAGAATGCAGATAAAACTTACTTACACAATTTTTCATATTCTTATTGTGTAAGGGTGCAAAGAGCACAATCAGCTATCGAAGTTCCAATCTGCATTAAATCTATGATGTCTTTTTTCGGAATTACAAAAGCTAAGATCGAATCAATAAGGAAATCAGTTGCTACAACTGGTTAGTAAATAGTTAAAGAAGTTATTTATAATATTTTAAGTTATGAACTAAACTATTTATGTGTGTGTGTGTGTGTGTGTGTGTGTGTGTGTGTGTGTGTGTGTGTGTGTGTGTGTGTATATGAATATTATGTCATTTTGTTCTTTTAGGTCGCCCTCCAATCGATGGTAGAGGCAAGCATAAAAATTGGCCACACAAAATAACCGAAAGTGACAGTGAAGCTATCCAAAAACATATATCTTCTTTCAGAGGAAGGTCATCTCATTATGCTATTGGAAAAACTAAAAAAATTTACTTATCTGAAGATCTAAATGTCTCTAAAATGTTTGAACTATTCAAACATGCTTACCCAACTGTTAAATTAGGATACGAAACATACAGAGTAGTTTTTAACAATAAATTTAATATTGGGTTTGGCTTTCCACAAAAAGACACTTGTTTAGCTTGTGATGAGTTCATTGTAAATATAAAACACACTGACCAAGAGCTTTTAAATGCAGTTGGTCAAGATATTATCAAACTTAATAAAAAAAGAAAAAAGATCTTGAAACAGGGCATGATTTTCACACAAAAAAAGCTGCTGTATTTTATAACAGAAAGTCAAATGCAAAAAAACGAGCAAAAAACTCAGACATGTTTGAAGCTATTGCTTTTGATTTTCAGAAGAATTTACCCTTGCCTAATAAATCAACTAACAATGTGTATTACCCAAGACAGCTTAAATTTTTTCATTTAATATACACATCCTATCCAGTGATGAAGTATTTCTTTATACATACGATGAAACAACAGGAAAAAAGGGAGCTGATGATGTTTGCTCTATGCTTTATCATTTTATCATTAATCATCTTTCTGACACAGTCCTTAAATTACATTTTTTTTGCGATGGATGTGCAGGACAAAACAAAAATTACACTGTGTTTCGTTTTTTGCATTGGATGGTTCACTTTCAAAAACGTTTTAAATGTATTAAAGTGTCATTTCCTATACGAGGTCATTCCTATATGGAATGCGATCATGACATGGCAAATGTAAATATAAAGGCTAATGTTGAAATTCCTGAGGATTGGCGTCAGGTTCTTAAGAATTGCAGAAAAAAACCTTCACCTTTTAATGTTGTAAATTTTTTCAATGTAAATTTTTTCAGATTTTCTGATTACTTGAAACAATATTATAAGTGTGCATGTCTGATAAAAACTCGACCAGTCAGAGAACTTGTCATTCAAGATATACACCCTGCACTGCGTCTCTTTCCTAACAACTGGAATGGCAATATTGAAAATACTGCTTTGGTAAAACGTAGACAAAATAATCAAACAGAAACTGCACTCAATCAGTTTAATATGTATTCCTCAGTTCTACCAATAAGTACTGCCAAGTATAACGACTTACAAGTTCTGAAGCGTCTATGTAAACCTGATAATCACAGTTTTTTTGATAATCTTGTTACTTCAAACACAGAAACAAAAACAAAAGATTCGGCATCAGAAGATTCAGATACTGATTAGAAAAATATATTTTAATTATGGTTATGTTTCTCATTAATTTCATGCTGGTCTCATTAATTTCACGTATAGTAATGTTTCTGATAAATTTGTGTTAAAATTTATGTTTTAATTAGTTTGACTTTGTTAGATAAAAAAATCTATCGCTCCACAATAGATGTTAACAAAATGTAATAACTTCCCATAGACGTTTCAGTGGGATAACAAAAAAAAATTAGCTAAAGAAACAGCAGGGTCAACTGTCTTTTGAGGTCCCTTACATCATGAAGAGCCCATTTTTAAGATATTGTTTTGTTTTTAAACAAAAAAGAAGGGCTAAAAATAGTAATTACGCCACTTAAAAATTCCAAGGAAAAAGTCAGTGATGTCCATTTATTGATAATGAACTTTAGTTTCCGAAAAAAACATTGAAAAAATATTTATATTTTATTTTTTAAGAAATAATCTGATATAAATATAGTTAATCTATATATATATACATAAAACTAAAAAGCAGTGTATAAATTAAATTTTAAAGAACGTTTTGAACTTTTAAAATTGATTATCTCAAAATAAGAAAAATGTGACAACGCTGGTTTTTCCACTGAGGTCTTCATATATATATATATATATATATATATATATATATATATATATATATATATATATATATATATATATATATATATTCAATTGAAAAAAATCATTTATATATGTATTTTATTCATATTCTCTCTTTTTACCTCTCTTATTTCATATATGATACAATTAAGCATATATTTATGTGTATTATAAGTATGATTTGTGTTAAATAGCAACTTTTTCTTCGATATCTTTGAAAATTGATATATCTTCTTTTTGTAATTTTTCCTTTTTTTTTGTTTTTAAAAAATACTTCAAAGTAGATGTGACCAAAGTATTAAATAAAAGAATATTTACTTGAGTTTGCAAGTTTAAGTTTTATTCGGTTTCATAAAAATAAATCTGATTTATTCTGGTGTGACAAGGATATTAATTAAAAAAGCTTTAAACTGAACACTGCTTTAAAATTAAGTCTTATTAAAACTTGGTTTTGTTGGTGTGAATGGGGTATTAAATAATGTGTTTTAGTGACTGCTCAAGAGATTCAAAGTTGTAAAAAAATAGTGATAAAATAGTAAACTTTCTTATCACATAAGATTGATTGAATACAATATATTTAAGTGTGTTATACAATGTTTTATCAAAGTATTTACAAGTTGTAATCACTTTCTATTCTGCTTTAAAGTTTTTCTTTAACCAAATGATCATGAAATTTCTGTGATATTCGACAATCTGAAATATTAACTGCCGTTCAGCTTCATCAAGTGTTAACACATTATTGAAGTCTATTGCTAACTTAACAGCATGCTCAGCACAGTCTTTGGTGACTCAAGCTATTTTTAGCTTGGCAGTGAGATAGGCAAAAAAACCCATGCAGTTGGATTAAAAGTATGAAAAATTGGATCAATGTTAAGCGCAGTGAACAGATTCATTGATCTTTGAGTGATAAAATCTGACAGAGTCTTTTCCTTAAAGTGTGCAACTAATTTTGAATGAACTCTTCTGAGATCAGTTTTCATTGGTGGTATTTTTAGAACAGTAATCATAGTCTCTTTCTCACTATTTGGGACAAAGTCAGAAAATAATGCAAGTCCAATTAAATCTTTGCTCAAATACCACAAATGTCCTCTTATTTTCTTAATTGCAATGTCTGCTATCTGTTTGTCAATAGCACCATAAGACTCAAGAGTCTGGAGTAGACATAGATCATTGTATGGAGCATAAAAACTGTTTGGAGTCTAAGCCAGACTTTCACATAAATGTTAATAATGAAAAGACAGATATGACGAAGACCCTATAGTACAGATGCTGTAAGTTTGAATTGTCTATGGAACAAATAGATTTAAAGACAGTATATTCCTTTTACCATCAACCTGGCACAATGATAGGCACCTGGAGGGCTGAATTGAATTACATCATCATTTTCACCCAGTGTGATTAATGTGATTCAGATGAGCTCCAGGTAATCTTTTTGTGATTCCTAAGGAGTTCTAACATATTTTTCTTCATCTGGTTTAGCATTCAGCAACTGTAAGTTCAGATTTGATTTGATTTGATTGTCAGGAGCCTCAATTGTACTGTATTGGGTAGTGTCAATAAGCTTCCAATGTTCTTTGAACTGACTAAATATTCCAATCTGTGGACCTGAAGACTGGAAAAACTACAGCCAAAACAATTTCAAGGATATGATGCCTGCAGGCTAAAAACAGTAAATATTTGTAATATGCCTTCTAAATGATAGTAATTGCACCGGCATGAACACCAGTGTTGGAAGTAGTTGTGTCAAAACAAAGATCTACCAGCCAATCTGGATTATCTTTCCATTTTTTAAACATTTCAACAACCAAGTTTCCCATATGCTCATCAGTACTCAAAGCTAGTTTAAGAATTTTTAATAGTTTTTCAACATTTAAACCTGATATAATAATTGGCATCCTATCAGCCAGGTTTCCATATGGTCTGGTAGGATTTTACTTTCAAAATGGGCAATCAGGGGTGTATTCAGCACAAAAGTTTCTTAAATGTTTTGGGATATGGATTTTCTAATTGTTTTACGAGTTCTATATATTGAGCTTGCAGATAGTGTCTTTAATGTCAATGCCAACAGCTTTAAGGACTGGCACAACAATGTGCATAGCCTGTACTCATGTAGTTTTTGTACGATCAAGACTACCAATAAATAATGAGTTATCAATAACACTATGTGGCTTTGGTGCTAACTTTTGGTTTTGTTTAGCTAGAGTTTGAATATGGTTGTTTTCTAATATAATGGTCTTTCTAGCCTTTTGCTGGTGATACTTGCTAATTAGCAGCTCCTCATCACCAGTTTCTTCATATTCTGAATCTAAAATATGTTCAACCAACCCGATCTTAGTACCTTTTTTTTGCACTACTCTTCTTGGAAATGTCAATACACTTGTTTTTGTTAATATTCTTTAAATTCTAAATCTTCCGCACCCATTACCATTTTCCTTTTCTCTCTTTGGTCTTGTAGAAAATTAATATATTGTTGAATTTTTGTTACAACCTGCATGAGCCACATCAAACAGTTTGTTAAACTTGTTCACCAAATCAGTTTCCAATTTTAACTGTCTTTCAGTTCTGCGAGATTTTTTTTTTTGTTTTTTCCAATTTTAACATATGAGTTATACAATACTTTTAGTTTAGCAATAGCATTGGCAATAAACCAAATTTATAAAACCTCATCAATAGTATTGGAGCAGCTTTGTGAAAGATCCATTTTGTTTGTCTTTAAGTCATTAAAGAGGCGTTGTAGGACAAAACCAACTGTGGGCAAACAGGTTGAACAACTTAGTTTATCTTGAACTGGTAATTGATGAACAATTAACCACACATTAGTGTCACCTCTTGTTTTGATAACTTTCTTCTTTGACATTTTGACTTTGATTCAGTTATTGCTAAATACTATTATTTCACTAAAAATATTACATACATGTTCATATAAAAATATAAACAATCAGTCATAACTAAGAAAATTCATTGAAACTTAGATGAATTGTTTTGTTTGCCCAACAAATACCTAGATCCAATTAAAACCAACACAGTTATAAACAAAAGTAAAATGAACACTATTCAGTATGTTATTCTATCAAATTTAGTAGTTGACAAAAGCAGAAAAGTAAAGTTAATTGAGCTGTCACTAAATATTGGAATAAGGTCATGAAATTTTCAGGAGTTACTTTTTTCATCAAAATACATTATTTAAACACCTAGCAAATTAAATTTTCAGAAAATTTTTTTTTTGTCTGGTCTTTTTTGGTCTAATATATATATATATATATATATATATATATATATATATATATATATATATATATATATATATATATATATATATATATATATATATATATATATATATATGTATATGTATATGTATATGTATATTTATATATATATATACATTTACACATACACACATATATATACACATATATATGTATATATATATATATATATATATATATATATACACATGTATATATATGTATGTTTGTGTACATACACATATATACGAATCTGTGTGTTTATACATGTATATTTGTAGAGTAGAAATTTTGCTTTGCTTGCATATTTGTATTTATCAATAATTTTTCTAATTTTTCATTAACTTCATTTTTTCATATCACACTTTGTTTTGTTCTTACTAAACTCTTTGTTCTTTTTTTTGTCACAATTCCAATGACAGTAAGAAGAGGTCATGCAAATCAAATTTTTGTATTCTTTTACTCCCTGATTGTGAATCTTGTAATGCCAGTAGTATTTGTCAAAACTCATGAAAAATTTTAATTAATTTTGACATAAAAACTATTAAGATTGCAAGGTTTGTAATCAGGGAGCTATTCTTGCAACAAATATGCAACAACTTAATGAATCCTTTGACCTAATCTTGCCTATGAACGTAGCTTTTTTAAAATTGATTAAAATAACTGGTTTTACTGATCCCCAGAGCAGCAGTTCTTGATTTTTCCATTAAAGTCATAAAATTTATCTTTACATTAAAATTTTTTTTATTTTACAGAGTTGAGCAAACTTTACATAAATTAACTGCAAATAATATGAACCGATATTTAAAAGAAAGAGATCATTTTGTTGTAACTGTTTTGCATGCAAAAGTTGCTCAAAAATCATATGGCAATGAGAAAAGGTAATAAAATAGTGTAATAAACTTACTATTAATAGTTTTGCATTAATAAGTTTTCTACCTTGGAAATATTATCTCTGTGTAATAGTTGCCTTTTTAAATAAATATAGATTAAGGTTGCAAATAAATGTTTTATTTTAATTTAAACAAAGTTTTTATTAAATTTGTTGTTGTTGATGATGATGATAATTCTTCTTTCTCTTTGAAACCCATCTTTTTTTTCTTTTGAAATCCAAGGGATTTGCCAAGTGGCAACCTTTAAAAAGTTTTCAACCTTTAATCTACCTTTTTTTTTCCTGATTTTTTATCTATCTGCATTTTTTAAAAGGTTTTTTTGCCCACCACCATGTGTCTACTTAAGTGGAAAAGGTTGGCAAAAGCGTAAAGAGGAGAAAGGTGAAGGGAGTCAACTGTATCCATTCATATTTACAAATATTGGATCTCCAGATCAACCTGGTTTTCAGCAGTTTGATGTCAATGAAAAGGTTTGAATTTGTGAAAAGGTTTAAGATAATTTTTTAACAATTTTTAAAATTGTAATTTAAAGTTAAAAATTTAGTTTGATATCTATAGAAATATCAGGTTTTGATATCTGTAGAAGTAATAGGTTTCATCTTGGCAATTATTTTCCATTATAAACAAAATTTCTTAAACAAATTACACTGTTTAATTTAAGTTGTAGTTTTTCACTTAAACTCTTCAAACTATTTTATTTATTAAAAGAATTTTATTTGCTTGGAATTTTATTAATTGGTTTTATGATATACTTTAAGATCTAACATGCCTTATTAAATCTTAATTACTATGTCAACACTCTTTTTATAAATGATTTTTTAAGATATGCATATTGAGTGTCTATTTTATTTTAAAGGGGAAAATTGCATTCTGTTCTGCAAAATCTTTGTACATTTCTGATGTTGATAAACGCAAAAATTTCATGATACACTCTCAGCTTATATTCCAAGATGGAAAAAACCTGGGCATTTTTGATTCAAAACGAATTAAGGTACTTTATGGTATTTTATATTTATCAATATATTAACAAAATAATGGTATTTTATTTTTTGAACTAATTAATTGGTTCTCTGCTTTTTACCAAAGAAGGTATTCTTCATTCTTCTTTCTTTTTTTTTTTTATTATCTTTATTTGGCTACTATCTTCCCTTTCTTACATATTTTTTTATATGTATTTTTATTTTATTTTTATTTTAAAACATTTTCTTTGAACTTTCTTCTTTTAAAGTATAACTTTCTTTGTTAATTTTTTAATTTAATCTTACAATAAAAGTTGTTTAAAAGTTTTTAACAAAACCATGTTTTTACTGAAGATTTTTAAACTTTATTTTTACTAAGTTTCCTTTAATTTTAGGTCATATCAAAACCTTCAAAAAAGAAACAGTCATCCAAAAATACAGAATGTAAGTGTAAAAATTTAAATAACACCATTTCTCACTAACTTTTAAATCAATTTAGATACTTAAAAGTACTTAGTTTTTTTTTTAAATGTAAGTGTTTTTACAAATCTTAAGTTTAAAATTTAATTTAACACAAAATGTCGCAAACAAAATGATGTTTAGTATTGTAGAAAGAGTTTACTTAAACATGATAATATCGCAATAATTGAGGTTTGTCATTCATAAACATCCACAAGTGATCTTATAAGAAAGGTTTATATAAATAATTAAGGCTTGTTATTCATAAACATCCACAAGTGATCTTATAAGAAAGGTTTATATAAATGATATAAGTAAGGTTTCTGATGAATGAATTATCAGATTTTATTTGTAGTATGCATTTCTTCAAATTCAAATGTGGCTTTATTTAATCGTTTACGTTCACAAACTGTAAGCACTCGCTACCTTCATGTAGAAGATGACAACTTTATAGCCAGCAGTTTGCAGTGGGGTTATTTGTCAATTCATTTGTGTAAGTTCTATTATTAGGACTTTAAAATTTTTTGTTCTTTATATTAACTTTGTTTTTTTAAGTTTTATATACAAAAATTTGTATAATTGTTTTCAAGAAGCTCATGAGAGATTGTCTAATTACAATAAACTTGAAAAAATGTCTAGTTACAAATCTGACCAATTGCACAAAGTTAGGTATCAAATGTTATACTGGCATAGTTATCTTGGAGTTTTTTATTATGTAAACATGCTTCTGTGTTAAAACAAATAGATCAATAAAAAATGATATCTTGCAGAAGTTTGTCCTGACTGAGTTTGGAAAGCAAACAGATATTTTTTAAACAAAACATTGTAAGACTAGTTGAAACAAGCTTGTGCTTTAACATGCACATTTATTACAAAATTGTGTACAAAGAGCATAAATAGATGTAAGTCTACCCAAAGGTGAATCTTTTTCTCTTTCTAGTAATGAAATTAAAATGATATCAACCATTATTAAAGCTCTCATCCCAATAAAAGTAGCTGTTGAGGCCCTTTTTTGTCAGGATGCAGATTTGTTTACTGCCAATGTTGCTGTAACTTTTGTGTTAAAAAAACTTAAAAATGCTAACCACACAGGCTGTCCATTTGGCATTTTTTTTCTTGGTTTTTTTTTGTTATGTCATTTTTTTTGTTATTTACTTCAACATAAGTAAATAACGAAAAAATGAAGTAATTTATCTGATTCACCTGAGTCTCTGTCTGAATTTATATTTTCTCCTCTTGAACCTTTTTGTATTTCAGATGAACTCAATGCTGTAATAAATAAAATGCTGTAAAAAGAGATGAGCTCAAAAAAAAGCTGTAAAAAAAGGAAATTTGTTGAGGATACCAATTTCATGTGATACGCTGTCAGCAAAAATTTAAAAAGAAATACAATTGCTTGAAAATGGAGAAACATGAGGTGGAATTTTTAAAAAGAGCATGCGATTTTTAATGACTATTAAACCTACCAGTGTAGAGTCTGATCCTGCATTTTCTGCAGCTGGATTTTTTGCAATTAAAACTTAAAAATAATCAGGACTATTATTACATGTATATACTATATCTATAAAAACAATTAACTCTTTAATATTTGATAAATAGTTTTTATAAAGCTAATTTGAATGTGCCATTTTATAACTTTTAAAAAAATCAACATTATATGTTAATATCTTTCAAGAACCAGTATTTATAAATCCCAGGATTAATAATCCTGGCTATCAGTTTAAAACTTTTTTTTTACAATATTTTCCTTTATGTTTTTTTACTTAATAAAACTGAACTAATAAAAAAGTAATGAATTTGTTAATGACATTTCTTAGTCACAAAGAAATATTTCTCTCTTCATGCAAAAAAAAAAGTTGGATCAAATGTTGTTTTTTTTTTATTTTAAAAGAAAATACTGTTACTTTGAAAAAAAAAGAGTAATCCGTCTTAATGCACCTATATTTTTTTGAAAGTACTGTATATTATTAATTCTATTATATAAAGTTTATTAAATTAAAAGTTGCACTCTAGGTGATGATAATGAACCAGATGGAGAAGAAATTAATGTTATTGAAGGCATTGTACATTATGGGCAAACAATTAAATTAGTTTGTGTAAAAACAAATCTTGCTACCCCAATGATGGTATTTCACATTTGATTTGTTTGCTTTTTTTTAAGTTTATCACAATTTTTTGTTGTTTAAAATGTTTATTTCAATCAAAAATATTCGAATTATATAACTATTTAAGGTGCAAGTTATTAGGTCCTCATTGATAGTTTTTATTTATTGCAGATTATACGCAAAGTTGACAAACAAACTGTGTTAATTGACGCTGATGATCCTGTTTCCCAGTTACACAAAGTTGCATTTTATGTAAAGGGTACCAACCACATGTACTTGAGCATAAATCAAGAAAAAGTCATTATGTTTCAGGTTTTTTCTTTAGCTTTTTTATGAAATTGTTTTGTTACACAAGACAAGTTCTATAAATAAAATCCACTTTAAATTTTTGTAGTTTCTTGTATTGCCTTTTTTTCTTTTTCTTTTCTTTTTTTAAGTAAAAAAAAAAACAAAAAACTTGTTTATATTGCTGCCCCAGTTCAACAGTTGTAACCTCTAAAAGTTAGACATTTTTAGAAAAGGGAATTTGAAGTTAAAAAATTTAAAGATTATGCAAAAAATATGGAAAATAAGTTACTTTGATTGAATACAGTTGTTGTACTGAAAAGATCATGCCCTCATTGTTTAGAATTAAAAAAAAAAAAATCTTAAAATGAATATTTTTGAGATGTTATACTGTTGAACTGGGGCAATCAAATAGTTGTTGTTTAAACATTTTAATATAATTTTTAATTTTTGAAAAAAGAAAAAAAAAAAAAAATTACAATATTTCATTATAATTTATTTATAAAAGAAGCATCATTATTCATCTTGTTATCTAGTTTTTAATATTATGTTTATAATTGTCAGGCGTCACCTTGTTCTAAAGACTCAAGAAGAGAGTTAATATCAGATGCTGCTTCATGGACTATTATCAGTGCAGGTAAACAGTTCTATGATCATTGAGCTAAATTTGATTTTTGTTTTCTTATTTTTTAAAGTTGTATGTTCACAATCTTTAGTAAAAAGAAATGAAAGAAGTCTGCAATTGTTAATATTTTGACCTTAGATACTCTTCAGGAAGAAAACAAAAGATTTTTGTAAAAGATTTTAAAATCCTATAACAAAGTTTATTTTCAAAAGTTTAATTTACTTTTAAAATTTAACCCCCTATTTAATTTTAAAAATATCATCTAAGTGTAAATATATGTACCTTTAAGTATCTTTAAGCTTAATTAAGTTCTCATTCTCTTTCCGAAGTTCAATAGAAACTGTGTTTGTTTTTAAACTCATGCATGCATATTAGAGTAGTAATTGGACTTAGTACTCCAGACATTATTCTAGACTAGTGGATTATCAGCAATTTGGTAGGCTTTTTAACTTCAATTTTAAATGAGTACTATATACAAGCCAAAAATCAAAATTATAACAAGTTTCTTAATTTTACACGAAAACCTTTCATAAACTGCTACTTTTTTTTTTTTTGTGGATAAAATGGAATAAAAAAAAGGGAGGGAGGGGGTCGTTGAAATGCTAAAATTTTGAAAGTAACTACAAATTAGATTTATAAACATAGAAATTTAGAGTTTAAAAAGAAAATCTTTTTTAGATAAAAGTACTTACAAGTTTTGTGAAGGTGCTGGTCCTGTTCATAGCAAAATTGCTCCAGTTCCATTTGTCTCCTATTTGCATGTACGCTTCATTTTCTTGATATTCTTTTGAAAGATATTCTTATCTCATAAAGACAGAATAAATTTATAATAGATTATAAAATTCATAAAGTTATTTATAGTTAACTGGGGGTGGTGATGTTGCTAAAGTGGAAGTACACGGTGATAAATTTACGACACGCTTAAAAGTGTGGTTCGCTGACGTTGAAGCTGAAACTATGTACAGGTGCTTGTTGATTACCTTTTCTTTTTATGCTCAACAGTTTATTATTTTTCTTAAAGAATAAAATATTTATGTTAATTTTGTAAAATATTTACCACAAAATCTACTAAAAACTCTCCGACCTTTTTTTAATAAATGTAGCATTAAATGTTATTACAACATGGCTTCAACATGACTATTAATGCATATTTTTGCTTTAACATGACTGTTAATGCATATTTTTGCTTCAACATGACTGTTAATGCATATTTTTGCTTCAACATGACTATTAATGCATATTTTTGCTTCAACATGACTATTAATGCATATTGGTTCAATTCAAATAAGACCGCATATAGCGAAACAACAAGTTACATGCGTATAACATAACATTAAGTTACATTTTTTTATTTTCTTATTTGCTTCTTTAATTCTTACAAATTTCATTAGGAAAACATGGCTGCTTTTCTTACACAACAATATAAACAGTTTTAGTTAGTCGTTAAAATGTTGTACCTGTTGCCATAATTCTTAAATAAATTTTCGGAAATAATCAAACTGGATAGATCTTTCCCGAAATTAATCACGCAATACTTGCAGTGTGAAAACTTATTAACAAATAATATAAGCAAATACAAAAACATCTTGCTTTCTTAAGATAATTAGTTATGAACAATTGTAACCAAACTTATAACTGCATACTTATAAATGTGTACTTATAACTGCATAAAAGATAAAGATGTCTAGAATTAAACACAGGTGTTAGTGGAATTTTATTGCTCCGCGGAAGTTCGAATCATACGACCAATATGAAAGACTAAATTTGCCCTGTTTTCATTAAAAGATGTTTTCATTAAAAGATGTTTTCATTAAAAGATGTTTTCATTAAAAGATGTTTTCATTAAAGATGTAAAAAGACGTAAAGCTGGATCCAAGAAAATATTTTAATATTTAAGAAAAGGGGCTTCTTTCATTTTTCGAAATGCGTAAAGTGCGCCGATTTTACTTTAAGTATTAAGAAATAAAGATTAGTTTTTAAGAAATAAAGATTAGAAAATTTTAAAGAAAAGAAATGAAATTCTTGGTGTATTTTTATTTAAGACACCACAAAAAAATTGCAAGCTACTAACATTTGAAAAAAAATGTAGAAAGCTGTTAGAAGATAATATAATAAAATGATAAATGAGGTTTTAAGAATCTAACTTATTTCATATTTACTTTGGAAAACATTGAAACTTAAATATATTCACATAAAAAATGAAATTTGAGAATATTAGACATTCTCCTACAAAAAGATAAATCCGAAGGAAAAATGCTTAAAGAGTTGTTATCTCCTTCGTTCTGTACACCTGCATCCAAGCCTGGTCCTTGGCCAAAAACGAAACCAATCGATCAGTTTTTTATGTTTTTTAGCATGACCTAGTTTTTCACTGACATATATCTCCTGATTTATTTAAAACTCCAAAATCTGCTGTATCAAGAGATCTAATTACTTGGTCTAATTTCATGTACCTTAAGTTTGGTAAAATTTAGCACAACTTAACCAAGATGTCCAAATATCTGAAAGAGACATTTAGTTCATACTTGAAAATATTCCTCCTGCAGTTTAGTAATATTACTAATGTGATTCCTCTATATTTGTTTATGTTGTCCATACTTGCCTCGTTTTCATGCCACAATTACAATTGCGCAAGTGAATTTGAGACTGGTCTTATTGTGCGTCAAATTGAGTTAACATTAATTGCGTGTTTCAAATTCTTCTACATTATCTTCCTTTTTTTATACTAATGTAATATTGTTATTGTGAACCGACCAGTATAACAATTCATACAATTTCCTTATAGAAGTTTCCAAACCCTATTGTGTCTGGTTCCTGATGTTTCTTTATTTAAAGGCAGATGGAAGTATATGCAATCAGAACTTAGTGTCCCCATATCATTAGTAAGAGATGATGGCGTAATCTACCCAACGAATTGCATATTCACATTTACTCCTGAGCTATACTTTACTGACGAAGCTGGCATGCATGAAAGGATAGCTCGCTATGCTGCACCCTGCAAGTTACCTTGACTTTTGTAGATTTCCGCGCATCATGTCTAACAAAACACCATACGATTCTTTATGGTTGTGAGTTTCGCGATGGACGTAAATAGTTTCCTTACCTCACGCATTTGAAAGAAGTCGTAAGCAATGTGATCATTTAGATTTATTAACTTTTTAAAGCAAAGCAATTAAAATATTGTTAAGCGATTCGTTGAATTATGAACTTTCTAAGTTTTAGCGCTCATTACGTCATATTTACGTTAAAGCGCAGTAAAAAATGATTTTGTGATCTGTATTTATTATGTAAATGTATGTGTGTGTAAATATGTATATATGAATTCATGTATCAATTCACTGTTGTGCATTATTCTCTTTCACATTTCGTTTTCTTTTCATTTTTGTTTCTTTTTAATTTCTCATTGTTTTTTTCTTTTTTAGTAAAATTTCAAAAACCTTCCATGGTAATAAAAATAAAATTTAAATCTCGATCAACTTTAAAAGATGCTTAAAAGTAGAATAATCGATCAACTTTAAAAGATGCTTAAGTAGAATCATCGAAAGAATTTTTAACTTATAAGTAATAAATGTTTAAGCTGAAATAAAATCTCCTTACAGATTGCTGAAAATGACATCTTTAAATCATGTCATTTTAATGAACATTGTCATTTTAACGAACATTTAAATCATATCATTTTAATGAACAAAATGTTTGTCATCAATTGAGATTACCAGTAATGTTATTAATGAATATTGCTGGTAATCTCGATTGATGACCTAGTGGTGGAGGGTCATTATTATTAAGTTTATAGTGAAAAAAAATATAGATGATTTTGAATTAACAGTTTTATCATCTTTTCCCAGTTTTTATTGACTTTAGTGTCCATGAGAATAAACTCTGTGATCTGCTAGCACCCATAAAGTACTCTTTTGTTGCAAAATGATTTTGTACATAACGTTGATGTACAAAACAATCATGTGTTCAATTAATAATTTATTAGACCGTTTGACTAAAATTTACAAAAATCAATAATTTGTTATAACTTTTAAACTATTTGTACAAACTTATTTTAACTTTTTTTATTACGATTCTTTTTATATTTTCAAAAACGGTTTCTTTGGCATTTTTTACAAATAAAAAATTAAAATGTGTCCAGTGAAAACATGGAACCAAACTTTGCGTCAACAAAATTCCGTTATTGCTCCAGTTTTTTAAAGGGTAAAATACTACTAAGTAACTATTCATTAGTTTGAACTTCGTAAAAAGAACTCTTCATATGCACTTTTTGAATAAACAAGGTTTAGGAAAACATTTTCTAAGATTCTGAAGACCTGTTTCCACCGCCGCTGACATCTCATTCACAAAATTCTTATAATAACTCAAACGTTCACGCGAATGTTTGAGTTAGATAAATATTACCACATTTCAATTAATCAGTGCTTTTTAAGAGGGTGAGTGTGGTGTACGTGGTGTTTCTTATCGCGACTGGATATCCGTGTAAGAGATTTTTTAGCAAACTTTCGACTTCGTTTTATGTTAATATCTTGCGAGCCTATTTGGGCGTAAGCATCATCGTAAGTGCTTTTATGATGCTTGCTAGATTTTTCTGCTGGTTTTAAAGCATTTTTGTTTTTGAATTTCTTCGCATTGATTAGGCTTTGCTTCATATGTTCTATTAAAGTTTGAACATTAAGCGAGTCGTCATCGACCTTTTCGTTCTCTTTTAACTTTTCATTGTCGTGATCAGTTGATTCTTCGCTCTCTTTAGATTCCTCTTTACCTTCAATTTTAGAGTCTTCTTTTGAATTTTCGGATTCCTGAGAGAGCTCTTGATCATTTTCTGATTTATGCTTCTCCAGCTGATCGGCAATTGCTTTAACAAGTTCAGGAGACACTAGTCGGAGCTTCTGACTTTTCGAAGCTTTCTTGTTTACATCATCATTAGTATCATCATCATTAGTTTCTTCTTCATTTGATTCTTTCTCAGCTGCTTCGTTAGCTTTATTCTTATTCACCATGACAGCATATGTTTTCAACTCAATTTCTTTCTCTTTTTCGGCTTTTTCCAATGCTTTTAGTTTCTTCAATTCCTGTCTCTCCAACTGAACTTCTACATCGACATTCTCTTGCTCAGCTTCTTTGCCCTCCTTCATGTCGCCAGAGGATTCGCTATCTTGTTTATTTTTTATATGCATTAGTTTCGCCTCCTTTATCTCAGCAGCTTTTTCCTTAATTGCGTCTTTTTCTTCCTTGAGTTGTTTTTCCAATTTGAGTGCTTCAGCCGCTTTTCTTTTATCATCTTGGTCTTCTTCCTTGTCCGATGCCTCTTTTGCTTTAGTTAAATCTTCTTCATTGCTTAAAAATCTATGGGTTGCTTTTTTAGTTTTTCTTGTGCCCATTGATGGATCAGTGTCTGCATTAAGTGGATCAGTGTTTCCGATGTTTGCATAAGGATCATGCTCAAGACTGCTTCCTAAACAAGTTTACAATTGATTTCTTTAGCGAAAGAAAGTTTTAAAATTTTTCAATAGGAGTTTTGTTGAAAAGATCTAACTTGTCGTTATAATGAAAATTCACAACCTATAGCGAATTCACCATATGTAACATAAAAATCTACAACTCTTACCGCGTTCGCCATGTTTTAGTCCTTTGATTCCTTTAACTTTAACTTTTTCCGCATCGTTTAAAGATTTTTCCGCTTTCTGCAGTTTGGTAGCTAACACCTTTAGGTCAAGGTTTTCTTTTGCTACCTGCAAATTTTCGTTTTTTGACTTTTGTGTCAAGTGCTTTGATTTAGCATCTTCCTTTATTTCGTTTTGACCATCTTCTTCTTTCATCTCATTATCTCTTATGAATGTGGCTGTAAAAAGATAAACAAGAAAGCTACCCAAATATTGTTTATCATATTTTAATAAACAATATTTATACGTGTTACTTTAATTGAAATTGTTCGGATAATGTAAGAATTAGATCTAGAGAGATTTCATTTTAGCGGACATTTTAAGTTTGAGTTTAGTGACAAAATATCAAAAATTCAAATTTAGTATTATAAATGGCTTCCTGTGGTTTGACAACTGCAAATAACTTATATCATTAGACTGAACCGGTTACATGCACATCAATAAATTACTATAAATGCTGATAAAATGCGTTGAGTGCGCTTTTTCGTTCATTGCATTCATGCAAGTTGCAAAAACTAGTTTCGGCAGACTAGTTTATAAAAAACATTTGTTTTCACTGGCTGGAACAAAGTTTACTTTATTAGTTTTTGGTCCCCCAAGACCACAAACAGTCTGTGGAATAACAGATGCTATAAAATTGTAAACCCTAATTTTTCTCCAATTTGATTCAATTTTTTCTATGAATATAAATAGATATACCTATGGTTATAGATAGATATATAATTTTATATAGTTGTAGATATTGATCAACTTACCGAGCAAATGAACCAGCTTGGGTTTATCAATCTTCATGAGGTTTTGTTCAATAATTGCTGTCTTACTATCAGCTTCAAATTTTCCATCACCATCAGATAATTCAGGTTTGCCAGACGCTTCTTTTTCCTCAGACATTGAATCTTCAACAAGCTCAATAGATGATTCACCTTTTTCGAGTGCCAAATTTTTGCTAGTATCTTCTAACTCTTTGTTTTCGTCTGCAGACATATCTTTATCTGAGAGCGCTTTTTGTAATGAAGATATTAACTTTTCCTTTACCTTGTATGGTGTTTTCTCAACATCTTCAATCAAATCACTATTTTCTAACACCTCCTTATCATAGATACCATTAGAAGCAAACGAAGGTAAGCCAACATCAGAAATGTCAACTAACTCACTTTCCCAGTTTTGACGACGTGTACCTTAAGAATATTTTTAATGCTCAATTAATAATGATTGTTAAATGGTTTAATTTCTAATACAAACAATGTTGCTAGAACAGGGCCGCTGGAAACAGGGTCGCTGTTTCCAGCAACCTTGTTTGTATTAGTAATTAAACCATTTAATAATCATTAAAAAAGGCATTTAAAAAGTACCAGCAATGCGGTCGTAGCCACAATTATTCTTTAAACATCAAAAAAAGGAAATGAATAGTATATACTAGTTTTAAGATTATGTTTGGAATTCGGAGCTCAGTCAACTTTTTATGACAATTGGCAATTAACCAAAAATGAATGAAAGAATTTTAACATCACTGAACATTATTGGAAGAGGAAAGGAGGTAATACCTTCTCTAGTTCCAACCCCCCTGCAAAAGAAAAGTCTACAAACTGTTTACAACCGTTTAAATTTAACGAGGAAGTTAACTTAAAGTTAATAACACGAGTCAACAAAATCATCAACAAAACTGAATTAGTGAGGTAATAGTTTGAACACTGATTTCAAATATGCATTTTGTTTTTCTCAGACGCGTTTCTGAGGTAAAATTTTTTATAAATTTTGTGGAATTTTGTTTGTATTATTATAACACACTAATCCTATTTTATCATCATCTTAAATTTATCATACCATTGTTTTTAGAAACTGTTATATTGTTTCTATTTACTATTTGAAATTTCTTTAAATACTGAGCTGGATCACACCACAGTCGTATAAAAATCGCCCTGCTGTATTTTCTTATATTTTCTTATATTTTCTTATATTTTCTTATATTTTCTTATATTTTCTTATATTTTCTTATATTTTCTTATATTTTCTTATATTTTCTTATATTTTCTTATATTTAAACTTTTTCACAACGACCTTTTGTTGTGAATCAATCATTATATTGTGAAAAATATTCCTACATTACAAGTGATCTTAGTAAAAAGAAAACTTTGCTCAAGTGTTGTTTTAGAGAAATTATCTTTAGTGGAACAAGTTTCCATTCCTATTTTTTTTAGAGTTCAAATGTCTACTTTGCTTCCTTTCTATTCAATTAATTTGATTGAATAAAATCAGCATTAATAAGCTATGAAATTGGTTATTTCATTTGTGGCTGATTTGATTATTGCAACGTTTGAGCAGATCTTGGATGGAACATCAATATCATGACCACTAACTGTGACATCACTTTTGATTGACTCATTTAACTTCATGTAGTTGTCCATAGGTAAATTATCTATCAGATAAATATCAAAGTTGATTGGTTTATTGCGTAGCCTTTGTTCTAAACATCGTTGTTCGTTAACTTGCAGTTGAATATAAAGGAAGTGCTGTCATACCCTTTTCTTTTCCATTTTCTTCATTCTGTAAAAAGTACAAAATCTTGAAATTTAAAAATTTCAAAGATTAAAATATTATTGGAATTGTCATCAAAGGTTTAATATAGATTGATTCAAATATTGGATTAGTAAAAATGCTTTAAAAGTCTGTTAAGCAATAAAATTCCCTTTATTCTGTTAATAAAATTATTAAAAAATTTTTTAATATTTAAGTTTATAAAACTGACATTCATCTTGTTATTTAAAGTTGAAAATAATTAAAAGCAAAACGCTAACATTTGCCATTTCTTCAATATGATCAATTGAAAATCCATAACTCAAAAACACAGGAAAAGTTGTTGAAAAGTTGGAAAACGCCCAAATAAACTTTGAAAGTCGCTAAGAATCATCATAACTTAAGTTTTTAGTTCAATATGTTTTTTTTAAGCTCTGTGTGGAGGCTCAACAAAATGTTGTGGTTCATTTTCAATGTTTAATGGAATACATCTACAAATAATTAGTTCCACTGCCATGCGAGATATTTTAAATTTAGAAACTAGTTGTTAGAGCCTTTGAAACCTAAAAATTTGTATTATGCAGTTATCATTATACGATTATTAATTACACCAGTTTGAGTCATAGGTTTATATGTGTGATAAGATGAATATTATTACCTATAAGAACCGCTTCATCTGTTTTCAGCATCACACAGTTTCCAGAATGTTAAGTATTTCTTTTATAGTATATTTAAGTATATTTAGCGAAGCATCGGCGTTTGTTAGGTTTTTAACAAATGGAAACCAAAAAATAAAAACTTGTCATTCAAGTATATAGAATTTTGCATAGTGTAAACATTTAGACATACAAAGTTATGATTCCAGAGAGAAAAAAATCAATTTTAAAATAACGGTTAATAGAGACCTGTTTGTTTTTAACAACTTCAGATTATTCTGTGTATGTTATTTTGTACAAGGTTAATTTACCATCAAATCCGCATTTGAAATAAATCACACTAACAATCTTTTTAATCGAATCTCCATAAAATATCTTGCAGTGTGCTTGTTGGACCAGAGTTACATAGCATAGGATTGCATAGATTTCTCAAAGAGTAGTAGAGTTTACCTTCATAACTTTTTTTTTTACTTTTTTTTTTTTCATTGTCAGCATCGTTCTCAAAATGATATGAAGTAAACATTTCTCGGTTGTGGAACAAAGTTTTCTTATCATCTAATTGTCTAAAAGAATAAATCTGGAATTTCAGAATGAGAGAGCATTTTTGATCAGCCAACAATTCTATTTCCTTTGCTCCTTATCAAAAAGTAAATGTAATAAAACAAAAAAAGTGTAATATAAATAGAATATATATATATATATATATATATATATATATATATATATATATATATATATATATATATAATACATAAATGAAACAATGTAAACGTGTCAATATTCATTCGCCAAAAAAGTAATGTTATGATTGCTAAACTCATTTCATTCTTTAGCTTCTTACTGAAGATCTAGATCTACTGTAACATATTGTAACCATTTATCTTCTACTTTAATGAGCCTTGAGCATAATTTTAGGTATCTCAAATATTTATTTTTCAATTCATGTGTTAAAAAAATGTATAATAGGAAATATATTTAGATATTTGTATCATTTCTGAAGTGAATATTTGTAGTATTTGTAGTAATGAGAGCATCGATTAGGGAGTTTTGTTTAGTCTTAATTTTTAGAAATGAAAAAATTTTCTTTTCATGTTTTCCAATGTTTTCAATGTTTTGCAGAAAACTTTTTTTGTGATCAATGACCATTGTAAAAATCAATGACCATTGTAAAATCAATGATCATTGTAAAATCAATGATCATTGTAAAATCAATGATCATTGTAAAATCAATGATCATTGTAAAATCAGTAACAAGGAAATAATCAAAAAAAAAAAAAAACCTCAAAAAAAAATTTATAGATTCTCTAGCAAAAAAATATAAAGTAACTTGAAACATAAATTTTATGGTATGGCCTGTCAACTCAAAATAAAGCTTGTAAAGTTAAAAAAATATTTATGTGTGAGAACCTCCAAAAAAAGTTTAATGCGTCAAATTTTTGCTTCCAATTTTTCACCAAAATTGACTTTTTTGCTTTTATTTCTCAGAAAAAACATGAAAATAATTAATACCCTTTTTTTTATCTTAACATGTTACTTAATCAATATGAATAATTGTCAACTGAAAAAAAACAAAAAGTTTAAACAAAAAAAAACAAAAAAGAAAAACATTTATACAAATGTTTTTCAAGACGGGTTTTTCTTCTTTAGAACAAGTTATAAAAAACAGACCACCTAAAACTTCGACAAAAAAAATAAAATGTCAATCAAATACCAATAAATTAAAAAATCAGTTAAAAGACGCAATATATTTTTGAATTACAAAATTGAGATATATTTCGCCTTTTAAGTGATTTATGGATAAAAATTCGTGTGGATTTTAGAAAAAGAAGAAAACCACTTTGACACGTGACATAAAAATTACAGGATTTTAACTTAACTTTTCGTGAAAAACATGAAAAAAACAAAAAAAAACAAAAAAAAAACTCAACGATCTCTTTTATTAAAAAAGGTTGTAATCGCATTATTAAGAGTCAGCATTATTAAGAGTCGCACTATGAAACTAGGTAAGAGTTGACTTTTGATTATGAAAAAATATGTTCTTATGATTAGCCACACTTTCTCTACAACATAAGTCAAAAGAATGATATGAAAGATGTGACTGAACTTGTAAAAACAACATGAATCCTGTAAGGCTAAATAAGTCGAGCTTAACATTTGAAAAACATGAACACAAATCAATATATAAGAGTTTAATGACGTATAAACGAACGAGCAAAAAGAGAATCTCTTCCCGTTTTAAAAAGACACTCTCCCCTTTATTGATAAAATTCTTTTAAATCATTTGAATCTTTACTAAACTTCTAAACTTAAAATGTAGATAAATTATATTTGGTTAAAAGTTACTTTTTTATTCAAAATTTATTCTCAATTTTTTTGTTCGACAATTTATGTATTTAATCAACTTGTATTTCCTGTTATACATTTATTAATGTTTCAAAAAACCTTTTCGACAGCCGATAACAAACATTGTGTGCAACAAACATTGTGATAACAAGCATTGTGATAACAAGCATTGTGATAACAAGCATTGTGTGCTACAAGCATTGTGTGCTACAAGCATTGTGTGCTACAAGCATTGTGTGCTACAAGCATTGTGTGCTACAAGCATTGTGATAACGAACATTGTGTCAACAAAAAATAATATTGGTTCTATAAATTCAGCTTTATTTTTGTTCCATCTAAAAACATAATTCTTTGTTTTTGAAAATAAAAACCAATTTCATTTGAATTTTTTGTGATTAATTTTATTAGCAATTTTTGTTTTCACATTTTAAACAATCATTAAAATTCTTCGAATCTCTAAAATTCATGTTTCGTGAGCTCATTGAGTAAGATTTACTCATAAATTAAAGGATGCATGCATAATTTGTATAGTAAAACAGGGTAGAATGAAATAGAGGGTAGAATGAAATAGTTATGGCTATGCTTATTCTTTTGTTCTTAATTAATTATTGAATAAACTTTTTGAAATATTTTTTGATCATTTTGTAGAGGATTTTTTTCTGAATAAGATGATATCAAATTTTAACTAAAAAAAAGAAATTATTTTGATCATTTGTTAAGTTTCCGAATGCGTGATGATATTTTTTTTCTTTTTTTGAAAAATGGACATAAAGCTCTCGGAAATTAAATTTGATATTAATGAACTTAATAAGTATACTGGTAGAACTTTTTATGCTGGTTAAGAATCTTTTTTCAAAATTAAATTTGCTATTCAGGGAAAAAAGTTATGAGATAAAAACGAAAACGGAGACATGTGGGGTTGAATGAAATACGCTGATTGCTCACTTGTTAAATGCGGCTTTTATTAATTAAATCTCAAGTGACCAATCAATGTCTATGAATTTTTTGTATAAATTTTAAATCAATTCGTGTTAAATCTATTCTAATATAAAATATGCCTCGAAACAAGTTGCTCTCAAAGAAAAAAGAAAAACCATCCACCGAAGAGCAAGTTGCTCTTACAGTGGCCAAAGTACAAAGTAGTGAATTTTCACTTAACAAAACTGCTCAATCATTCAGCATACCAGTAGCAACTCTTCACAGGCGTGTCCACGGCATAGGTGAAACAATGGGAAGTAGTTCAAACACGAGATTGTCGCAACAACTTGAATCAATTTTTGGTAAATATCCTAATCAAATTATCCGATTGGGGCTTCGGTAGAACTTACAATGACTTCATCACACTAGTTACCGACTATTTGCAACACTAAGGTCAATCTCATTTGTTTCCTAATGGTACACCAGGGAGAGATTGGTATAAGCTTTTCATAAACCAGTGGAGTTATAAGTTAAGCATCAGGGCCATAGGCAATATTTCATCACTCAGAGCCGCTTCTTGCACACAAGAAATAGTTGCAAAGTATTTCAACACACTGCAAAAAGAATTCAACGAAGCAGGAATCAATGAAAGTTCTTCATGTCATTTGTGGAACTTTGGTGAAATTGGATTTTCTGGTGATCAAGGCAAGTAACATGTAGCTTGCCGGCGTGGTGCAAAAAGACCATTGAAATTGGTTGGCAACAATGAAAAAATCCATTACACAGTTGGAAGTTGCATCAATGCTGCTGGTAATCGTCTTGCTCCATATATTATTTTTAAATCAAAAAAACGCCTGTACAGAAATTGGTGCTTAAGTGGTCCAGACGATGCCGTTTACGCCATATCTCCATCCGGATGGATGGAAGATAAGCAATTTTTGAATTGGCTCACTGGCGTGTATGTTCCTGCCGTTAAAAAAATTTCCAGGTAATTAGTTTATTCTTTACCTAAATCAATTAATTATTTAATTAAATAAATCTAATTATAGTTATCCAATTATAGGCATTCATATTTTAGTCGTAGATGGACATGTGACACATGTCACCTATCTGGTCATACTTATTTGTATCAAAAACGATATCTTGTTAATTTGCTTACCAGATAATTCGTCACACATTCTGCAGCCACTAGATGTCGGTGTTTATTGTCATGTTAAAAGAGTTTGGCGCAAATTACTTCAACAGTTTTATGCAGAGACAAAGTTCAGCAACTTATCAAAAAAATGTTTTAGCCAACTGCAAGCAAAGCTTTTTAGCTCTGGTGAAGTTTTTACACGCACCCAAATAGTTAGTGGATTTCAGAATACTGGCTTGTTTCCACTTGACATCAGTAAAAACGATCAATCAAAATTGCAAATTGCTAATACGTTTGAAATACCGTCATCTCAACCTGACCCTTTATCATCTCAACCACCAGAATCTATGAAAGCACCACAACCACTACTAGCACCAGGAACTACATCATCTCAGCCACTGCTATCTGAATCTATATCAAAAACATCTAGCATGAGCATATGTTGCATAGCATCAGCTTCAAAGTTACCTCCAAAGCCAACTCGCCTGCAAACAACCTTCAATAGTTAAATAACTCCGGCTATTCAAAAGGAAATTCAAAAAGAGGTTGAAAAAAAATTGCAATTGGCCCAATCGCTTGTAGCAGCTTTGCACCAAATGTTTCGCATCCAACACGTTGACGCAAAAAAACGAAAAAATGTAGATGTACCAAGGTTCGATGGGGAGTGTCTCAGTAAACCTGAAATACTCGAAAGATTGAAAGATGCTGAGAGCAAAAAAGCAGTAAAGCAAGCTAAAAAGCAACGTAAGCTAAGCTTTAATGACGAGCTGCAAATAAACCAAGCAACAACAGTAACTCCAACAACAATAACAGCTGCAAACCAAGTGAAGTGTAAAAAGTGCAGTAAAGTTTTAGGCGAAGCTTCAACAAGTCAATACATGACATGGTATCAATGTGAAAATTCGAAATGCAAGGCTTGGCTTTATCAAACATGCATACCAAAGCGATGTGTAAAAGGCGCTGAGTTTTATTGCACCAAATAGTGCCGCACAAGTGACAATTCAGCTCAACCTCTAGTACCTCTTTACGACTCAACATCATCACAAAAATAAAATTTTTTTTATTTGATTGTTTTTAATTGTTATTATTGGTTGTTTTTTTAAATTGTTATTATTGGTTGCTTTTTGTTTTTTTTAGTTAAGTGTTGTTTTAATTATACATAGATTTGCGTATTTCATTCTCCCCGAATGTGAGGGTAGAATGAAATAACTTTTCTTTTCAATTAAACAAAATTTCTTTAATTAAAAACTTTTTTTTACTTGATTTGTATATATTTAAATACAGCTCAAATTTCTGTTCAACTTTTAAAAAAAAAATTAAAAACCTTTTTCCCTTAAAAAAAATTAAAATTCTTAACTATTTCATTTGACCTAATTTTACTCTATACCGCAAATCAAACGGGAATGTTTAACCTCTACAAATTACATCGAAAAAAAATTTTTTTTTGCTATTGTTTTTTATTATCATTTTATTTTTTTGAAACGTTATTCAATTTCAAATTTACTTTAAATTGCGTGGTACTGAAAATTAAAAATTGCTATAAATAAGTTTTGTAATGCATTTCGTAAAAGAGTATTTATGTATGAAAGCTTTCATTCTAACGTGTCATTTTTTTGTAAATCCAAGCGGGGTCCTATCAATCTCTTGAGGCAGTTGAGTTTTTAAAGTAAGCTTAATTTATTCATTAAACTATTAGAACTATTTATTTGTTAAACTTTCCTAAGTTTTAAAAAATGTAGTAATCAAATAAGAACCTCACATTTTAACATCAAAACAATTCACTAACCGTTTTGTGTTTTTGCTTTAGAAGAAACCACTGAGGCAGCTTCTTTTTCAACTTTGCTTCCATCTTTATCCTTTGAAGAGTTCTCACCTGCATTTTCCTTGTTACTATCTTTGGATAAATTTGAAACATCTTTTTGCAGAGTAATTTCAGCTTTTTGCTTTGCCGTTTCTTTTGCTTTTGTTTTATCTGCAGTTGGTTCGTCAGTCGTATCTTCCTTGGCCTCAACTTTGGGTAAAAGTTCTGCAGTTTTCCCATCATCTTTAGCTTCAACGGCTGCAACACTCTCTGTAGCAGCTTCAGATTCCTTCACAAGTGGAAGAGACTCTTGCGCAAGTTTACCTGATGCGCCGTTACTATCTCCTTTATTTAAACTAGTTGCATCTGTGGAAGGAAGATTGCTCGTTGGTGTTTTATGCAATGCCGAAGGATTTAAAGCGGCATCATCAAGAGCAATTTGTTCTAAAGTATTAAAAGCTTGTGCTAACTTTTGAGTTTTCGGTTTTTCGTGAATTGGCAATCCAATATTGGTCATCATATCATAAGAACCTGTTCTTAAACTTCCCATATTGTTAAAAGGGTTTATTTGAATATCTGAAGGGTAATCTCCAATGCCAGGTTTCAAATAGGCAGTTTCGTCTTGGGCAAAGTTCGAGCTTAAATCATCACCACCATATGGCTGCTTGTTTAGATTGTAAATGTCATGAAAGGAACTATCTTTAAAACCATTAAAGCCGTAACCTAAAGTGTCAGGTGACCCTCCGAATGGTTGTTCACCGTAAGGGTTGTTGAAGGTCGTACTTTGTATTGATTCTTGTTGTTGCAAATAACCCATTGGATAAGTTTGCATCCAACGTTTTCCGTTCTTAGTCTTTGCAGCTGACGTTTTGTTTACATGCTTACCTTTTAAGAACTTTTTCTCGCATTGCACAAAAGACAAAAATACAAATGTGATCAAAATGGCGCTGGAAGTAATGGCTGCTTTCATCTAAATAAGATATATAGTTTCTTCTATTGTGAAATTTGAAAAACAATTGCATTTTCTTTAACTTATATTTGTGATTTGAAGTATTTTTTGTTTTTTACAAGCAATTTACGATCTTTTTTCACAACATTCACTTCTCATTAATAAGTAAAACTTTTATTCTATGAAAAATATAAACTTAATGAAGCATAAATTGAACATCCGTCTGAATCTTTTTTTTTTTACTTTTGTAAATTTGTGGGGGAAATAATAGAAAAAACTATTTTTAGATTTTCATCAAAAATGTTGAAGCAAAAGATAGTAAAATTTAATTTCGTTGTCATGTCTAATGTTTCATATCGAGGTCTCAACCATTTGGCAAGTTTTCAAATATTTTTTTATGACATAGTAACGCTGCTAGCTACTAACAATTTAAATGCTCAGTTTCCCCTCAGGTTTTTTTTTTCTTCTCCTCATATTGGCTGCAAACTGCGCATTCCGAGCAGCTAAACTAAACCCACACGACTGTGCTATTTAACTGATTCACGGCTTCCAAAATATTTAAAAAAGAGTATAATTATAACCATACCTCAGTAAAATTCTGCACGCAATCATGCTGAGATTTTTTTATTTACGTAAATATACCAAAAAAAAAAAAATCAATTGTTTAATTGTTGTTTTTTTTTAAAAAAACGGCCAATAAAAATTATCCCGAGTGAACGAGTAGCCCTCACAATCGGTACGCGCTCACAATCAATATCTTTCACGCTTTAATGAATCTTGTTTTTATATTATTGGCATAAAATTACGGAGGATTGTTCATGCGTTTTAATGCTAATAACGCAAACAATTTGTGGAACCAAAATAGGGTATATGAGTGTGGGGGGCGCCTAGTAATATGAATTACAGAGGTAAAAAATTAAATAAGAAAACATTTTTTAAAATTAGAAACATCGTTTTCAAAAATTCATTCTCATACAATCTACGAGAATCCAACCTTCGGCTTCGACCTCTTTTGACCAAAAAAAAACCTTCAATCGTGCATTCGCCTTTGGCTTCAAAACTAGCCGAAGTTTTGAATCCAGCCACTGAAAATGGCCAGTAACCTGCACAAAGACGTTCTGGTAAAAGTCGCCAAAACATGTTGGAATATTCTACTCGATATTGGAGAAGTAGTAGAATAAAAAAACTGAAATAAGTCAAAGATAAAGCGCTTTAGAACAAAAAGCTCCGACTATGGAAGGTTGGGTATTGGATAACAAAATTCAATTGTTACCATTTGCTGCTGATGATTTGCTACTGATGATTTGCTACTGATGATGAATGAAATTTTTCAACATAGATCTTCTACTCCGTATTTTTTAAAAAACCAATAGCAACGAAATGATGGTTAGCTTTTCCTACAGGTGTCGCAATACATTTTTTATTTATTTTATATAATTTCAAATGAAAGAAAAGTGGTTAAGTTAGTTATTATTGAGTAAATGTATGACTACATTTATATTATAAATATATTTTAATCAAGTTTTATTTATTGCATAAATAAACATTAGAATTGGTTTAAGCTAGTTCTACAATTCGTAAAAATTTATTACTCAATAACTGCATCAGATTTTACCCAATTTTGATGAACTTTTATTTACCCAATTTCGATGGAACGGAGCAAAAATACATGCCCGAAACTAAGAAAATGAATAGTAAGGAATGTCGATTGTGTAAACTTTTTTTCCATACAATAAATACAAACAAAAAAAAAAAAAAAAAAAAAAAAAAAAAAAAATCAGTAAACTTACTTCCTGTTGTATTAGGAGATAACTTAACCTTTTGTATTAGGAGATAACTTAACAAGCTTCCAACCTTTGCATCTTTTATTAATGTAGTCCTTTGCATCTTTTATTAATGTAGTCCTTTGCATCTTTTATTAATGTAGTCCTTTGCATCTTTTATTAATGTAGTCCTTTGCATCTTTTATTAATGTAGTCCTTTGCATCTTTTATTAATGTAGTCCTTTGCATCTTTTATTAATGTAGTCCTTTGCATCTTTTATTAATGTAGTCCTTTGCATCTTTTATTAATGTAATCTCTTTTTTTAAGGTGTAAAAAAGGAGTTTGGTCTGCTTTGATAATGCTTTTTAGACTCTTATTTCTGATCATAATATATTTTACCACTGCCTCCTCATTTTCAATCATAAAAATACTACAAAAAGCGACGTTCCTCACCCTGCAAAAACATGTTGCATGTTATTTGTGATTTATTTGGAAAGATTTCATAGAATTTAATTGTTGAAGGTGTTGGTTGTGAGGAAAATTCGATTTTATTCTGAGTTGTGCATATTTATTTTAAAATGGCAGCTGCGAGAAAGAAAGCGTAACGAGTATTGGAAACTTGTTGAGCGAAGTAAGAGAGGAATTAGAGAGTGAGGAGTTTAACCATGCCTAATTAGTAGGTTTAAAGAATAATTTAAGCGAGAGTTACGAGAAATTAAACAATATATATGAGGAAATATCAAACAATTTAGGTTAAGAGAAAATTGAAAATGACGTTTTGGAGAGTGCGAAAGTAGTTGAGTGTTATCATGTGTTGATGGTTGGAGTGACACTAAAATTCAAGAACATAAAAATAAACGAATGAGATAAAAATTCTGTAAAAAGTTTCAATCAATCAAAAAAGTGTACTTCACCTAAGTTAGATTTGCCAGTTTTTAATGGGAATCCCGTAGATTGGCAGGGTTTCTTGGACCAATTTAATTTGTCAATTCATAGGCATGAAGGTTTAAGTGATATGGATAAATTTAACTATCAAAAAAAATATATATTTGTCTGGCCAAGCATTAGCTTTTATTTCAGGACTTTAACTTAGCTCAGAAAATTAAAAAAAAAGGCAATTGAAATCTTTACTAACAGATATTGGAATACACAAGTTTTAGTTTCAGCACATATGGATTCTTTACTAAACACAAGTTTTAGTTTCAGCACATATCAGCTGTACAACGTCAAAACACAGTATTTTGACGTTGTACAGCTGATATGGGTTCTTTATTAAACACAAAGCAAATTAAATATTTCAACGATCTAGAAGAGCTTTATAATTACATAAAAGCGCTGTGTACGTAATATTAGATCCCTAAAAACAGAATAACAAGTTACGACTGATTGCTAATTCCTATCCTTAAGGAGAAACTGCCAGATGAACTTTTGATTTTAGTTTCTAGAAAATTTACCGGGGAGTTATGAACTTTAGACAGACTTTTAAAATTTTACAATGAAGAATTACAAGCTAAGGAGTGTTTTGCCAAATATTTTTTAAAATCAAGTTATGATGAAAATGAACATAAAAACTTGAAATACAATTCTTTAAACAAAAATCCACAGCAAAATTATCCAAAATTGTTCTCATAATTATAGAAACAAAATAACTTTACAACATCAGGTTTCAATACACAAAATAAAAGAGCACCAGAACAAAGAATTTTACAATGTGTATATTGCTCAGAAAACCATAAGCCTTCTCACTGTTTTATGATAACGAATTTAGATTCAAGAATTGAAATTCTAAAACGCTAAAAGAGATGTTTCATCTGTTTAAAATTAGGTCATATCTCAAAATTTGGTCATTCTAACTATTCATGTTTTCAATACAATAGGAAACATCAAATTTCTATTTGCAATAAGAAATAAACCCAGACTAGTGCAACTCTTGTAGGTGCATCTGATAGCATTTTACTACAGACAGCAAAGGCTAAGTTTTTTAATTCAGAGAGTGATTGTGGAATATTCAGAATTTTATTTGATAGCGGTAGTCAGAGGTCTTATGTTACCAAAAATCTATGTGAAAGATTGAAATTAAAAACAAGGCAAAAAGCTATAATTATAAAAACATTCGGTTAATTTAATAATCCCGGGTTAAAAAGCTCGATGTTGTTCAACTTAAGGTAAAACATAGAAATAGTAATTTGTATGTGTATGTCGAGGCAAGAGATATCTCGATCGTGAAAAAATTACCCACAAATTTCAAAGTTAATTCTAGCTGATTGTGATGATAGTTCTAAAGACTTTCCTATTGAATTATTGGTAGGCTGTAATTTGTACCATAAATTTATGACAAGTAAAGTTTTTAGAGGGATTGAAGGCTGCCCTGTAGTTTCTTCCTCTGTTCTAGGATGGGTATTAATTAATACAGTAAGTATACTTACTGTGTTTCATTTGAGACCAGTTTCAGACAACTTTAAGACATCTGAAATAAGGCAACTTTAAGACGTTTTAAATAAGACGACTTATTGTGTTTCATTTGAGACCAGTTTAAGCCGTCATTAATGCGTGTTAAATAAGACAACTTTAAGACGTTTTAAATAAGACGACTTACGGTGTTTCATTTGAGACCAGTTTCAGACAACTTTAAGATGTCTTAAATAAGGCAACTTTAAAACGTCTTAGATAAGACGACTTACTGTGTTTCATTTGAGACCAGTTTAAGACATCTTTGAGACCAATTTGAAGACGTCTTCAATTTGTCTTTAAGACGACTTGTTGTTGGGTGGGAAGTGGCTTAATGCCTTCTGTAAAAAATGGTAATGAGAAAGTAAACACGAATTTACGCGTTGATGCTAATTTAATGAAGAGTGTGGAAGATGTGCGCAGTGAGATAGATGAACTAAGGAGTGGTTTACACAAACTTTGGAGTGCGGAGAAAATGGAATCTACTGATGAGTGTGTGATACATAAATTCGAAAATGATATTATGCACAACGGTGAGAGATACGTAACTAAGCTTCCTTGTAAACCAGATCACGATTGTTTACCAGATAACTATAAATTTTGTGAGATTAGACTGAATAGGTTAAAAAGGCAATTGAGTAATAAGAATTTGTTAAGTGATTATGACGCTGTTTTTGAAGAATACGAAATGAATAAAATTATTGAAAGAGTACCTGACAATGAAATCGCTAAGGAATCAGGAAAAACACACTACCTAGCACACAGGCCAGTCTTAAGAAAATATAAGGAAACCACTAAGATAAGAGCAGTATTTGATGCTTCCTGTTCTAACAATGGATTGTCCTTGAATGATTGTCTTTATTCAGGGCCAAATTTATCATCCAAAATATTTGATGTGCTACTGCGACTCCGATTAAATTATATTGCCATATTAGCAGACATTAAACAAGCTTTCTTAAATGTAGAAATTTCTTATGAGTATAAAGATTATTTAAGATTTCTCTGGTATAAAAATATTGATGCAGAACAGGACTCAGAATTGATTGTTTATAGGATTTTGAGAGTAGTATTTGGTCTGACTAGCCCCTTTTTATTAAATGGAACAATAAGACCTCACATTAAAAATATGAAAAATCAAATGGTAAGTTTTTAAAAAGATTCGTTGTAGATTTATACGTTGATGATGTGACATCTGGAACGGAAAGTGTAACGAAGGGTAAAGAGTTTTATAAAAAGTCAAAAACAATTATGTCTGAAGGTGGTTGCAATTTAAGGAAATGGAAAACAAACAGCTAAGAATTATAAAAGTATTTTGATTTTAATGAGAAAATGATAAGAAATAAGGAAATAAAAAATTCTATAAGCAATCTTGATGACAGTACTTATTTAAAAACAGAATTGGGTAACAGTGATCATGAGTATAAAAGAATTTTAAGAATTGAATGGGACACAAAAAATGATGAATTTATTTTCCAATTTCATGAGTTTATAAAAATGTCACGTGAACTTAAAACATCAAAAAGGAATATCTTAAAAATTTCGGCATCAATTTACGATCCATTAGGCATTGTTTCGCCTATAACAGCCAGACTAAAAACAGTTTTTCAAATTTTATGTAGAGATAAAACGGAGTAGGATGCGAGTGTAAGTGTAATCGAGTTTAAGTAAAAAGAATCGTTGAGAAATGCTGATGAACTGAGTCTTTTAAGAGTAAAGAGATCGGCGCACAGTGACTCAAAGTGAAGAAAAAACGGCAAAAATTATATAACCATTGCATTTTAATATGTATTAAATGAATAGTTATTGTTTTTTTTGTCTAAAAATCAATTATGTGATTTTAAGTTATTTTTACGTGCAACAACCAGCAAAACGTACGCGTATCTAAAAAACACGCGCGTATGAAATTTTACACGCGCAAGCAGATTTTTTTTTTAAATTTTTCTTCTCGAATCAAGTAATAGTTTGCATAATACATAATTTATTTTTAAATCTCTTTTTAACTCACTCCAACTTGTAATCAGGCGTGATCACACAGTACACTACCATCCAAATTTAAGTCATAATTATTACCGGGCCCCTCCCCTTTTGCTAAAAACAACGATTGAAAGAATTTTCAAAAAAAATAATAATAGTTCAGTCATCAACAAAGAGTATATAATAGAATGCTCTTAACATTACTATTATAACTATTTTAAATTTTAATTCATAGAAAATTTTAATTTTTTTAAAATTTCTGTCATCAATTGTTATCCTCCTCTTTTGATAAAAACAATGATTAAAAGAATTATCATTAATAAATAAAAAAAATTCAGACATCAACAAAGAGTAGATAATAGTTCTACTTTGAGCATTACTATTATAACTATTTTAAATTTTAATTCATAGAAAATTTTAATTTTTGATGGCAAATTTAACTATAAATAAAAAATTTCACAAAAGAATCACGACTGTTTAAGAAGAGAAAGAACTTCTACTGGAAGCAATTTCCCATTTTCACATCTATGGTTAGTGAATTGGATGCTTGATATAACTGGATCACTCCTTATCATAAGATAGTTAAACTGGTTTTTCATAACATTTATCCTTGAAATTTTGCATGAATGGTTTAATCTTGCATTTCTAATCTCTTTGTTAAGAGCCTCTAGTGATTCTTCTGAATAAACTCCAATGGGAAGTTCTAATGCATCGGCAATCTGTAAACCATGTTCTAAAAGTTTGTGAACGCTTGGAGGAATAACATACCAATTATATTCAGAAAGAATTTTATCTGTTGTATCATTACAATAATTTTGAAAAGAGCTTGGATCTAAATCATATCCTGAACAAACTGCTTTTAAAATTGTTTTAAGTCTAGAAATGATGTCAACATCTACACCAGTTATCTCAGAGAAAGTAATCGATTCCTCAAAGGCTCTTCTGGCAGTATTACCATCATTAGTGTTTCCAAAACCTTGTTTGGGCATGTCAACAATAAGACTTATTTCTTCCCTAAACTTCTTTTAGATAAATGCTTTTCTTTCTTTAACTGATTCTTTCTGCTCAGAGGTTTTAGCATAAAATGACCTAATTTTCAATTTATATCCAAGATGAAGAATGTACTCAAAGCATCTTATCCAAAGGTGAAGAGGTGAAAGGCCAAAAGATAAAGCTTCTTTATTGACAGGTTTAGATCTAATCAATTTAACGTCATTCATCTCTGTTGGCTTTGCTGAACATACATTACAGCTTTGAGAAGATGTAGTACTTGTCAGTGCATTAACAACTTTTCCATCAAACATAGTCAAATCCAAATTATACTTTATAATTGCTGTCATCATAGATGACTCAGCTTCTTCTGACTCTAAACTTACTACAAATGGTTCAAGTTTCTGAATCTCAATTTGTAATCGTTCCTCTTCTTCTTTAATTAGCATATCTGTTTCCTTTTTGTACTGCAAACATACCGGTCTGCAGAAATGTGTACTAGATGGTTTTTTGTTGTACCATATCACTGTATCATTAACAGTCAGTTTAAGAGGCACAACAGATGTTTGGAAAACACTCTCTTCATTTTTAATAACTTCATCTAGAGTTGTATCTAAATATTTTTGTTTATACAGACTCTGGCTAGACGCTCCATCAAAACCGCCTTTGAAATGCATGATTCCATGCTGATTGATATCTTTAACCAATAATTCAGAAAATATTTTGTTGCAACTATTTAGACTCAAGATTCTACACAGTGTGTGATTAAAAAGAGATTGAAGGGAGCAAACTGCAGATGTTTCTGAAAAAGTCATATTATCAGGATAGCATTTCTTTTTTTCAATTAAAATTTTATGAAGAGACGGATAGACGTTTGCATTTTGTAATAAGGAGCTATTTCTGATTATCTGGTATTGTTCATCGGACAGATCACATTGAATTTTTAGGCTGAGAGCATCTTCAACTTTCATTTAAACAGGTTCAAGCATAGACATGTTTTTCCTAATTTCATTTGCTTTATCTGGGTCCAAAGCCTTCTTTACTATAAAAATAAAATTGTTTCTACTAATGTTGGATTCAGTTGCTGCACTTTTTATAGAAGCTAATGCCAATGCTTCATGATTGTTTTCAGCTAAATGGGCAATTTTAGCTCTTTTGCTTCTTTCACCAAGATTTTCCCAAACTTTATTTTTTCTACCTGGACCTTCTTTAAATTTAACTCTTTTAACAAGATCGGGGAAAAACTCCTCCTGTAAATAGAAACTTAATTAAATAGAATGATTGCATAAAAAAAATTATTAACAAATAACTGTTTCTTTACCTGCAGCCAAACACCTTCTTTTAAAATCAATCTGTCATAGTTTCTATTATGCTTATCTAACTTAGCTCCCACTTTTGCTTTAAAAACAGACAACTTATTCTTTAAGTTAGTAAGCTCTGATTTATCGAAGTCATCTTCATGAAGGTTATAAACATTTAAAACTTCTTTAAACAAAGATTCAAGCAGATTAACTTTATTGAAACCTAGCTCTTTAATTTTTTGAAGAAGATCAATTCTTTTCATGTTTTATATATTATCTATAACATAACACACAAAAGTTATCAATAGTTTAACAATCTTATTGTCGTTTACATTATAGCTTAATAGCTACAAGTATTTTGAAAATCCATATATATATACATACATACATACATACATACATATATATATACATATATATATATATATATATATATATATATATATATATATATATATATATATATATATATATATATATATATATATATATATAATAGGTAAGGCTGATACTCTTTTTTTAAAAGAGTTTATATTTTAAATAAATAAATAAAATTTACTTGCTTCAATTTACTCCAACCTTTTATTGTATACTCGCTAAATGTAATATTTAGCGAGTAAATGATAAAAGCTCTTTTTTAGATTGGAGCAAATTGGAGCAGGTAAATTTTATTCCAGCAAATGGTATATTGCTGACAGTACTCAAAAACACTAAAATCAGCGTGGAGTTATGCGGAACATTTTTGTTCTTGTACCACAAATAATGTGTTACAAATAAAAAAAAAAATTTTTATTAATAGATTTCTTCATGCTGAGTAATAGCTTAAACCTAATAATCATTAGAAAAAAAATCATTCAAATACTAACACTTTAGCTACTATGTCTCCATAAAATAAATTTCTAAAACTGACTATTTTATCGAACATTTCCGGTTTTTTTTCGTCATAAAAAAAGCATTAATAAAGTGCTTCAAATTAATACACAAACTTGCAATGGCTTCAAAAAAAGTTTTAAATTGTTATGCATCTGGCCTTACCATCATTAAAAGTTATTTGTATTTAGAAACTAAAGACTTTATTTTTTTTCCTTTTTTGCCACTTTTTAAGGATTTTGAGCCACTGTGCGGCGTTTGTTTGAGTAGAGGAGAGAATAATTTCGGCAGAGTTACATGGATTTTTTGATAGCTCAAGAGAAATATATCGTGCAGAGTTAAGACGAGTGTTGCTGTGAGAGTATTTTTTTTGGCAGCCAAAACAAAGGTAGCGCCATTGAAAGAGTTGTCTGTTCCTCGGTTAGAACTGTTGGGTTGTTTGTTGTTGAGCAAATTGGTAGGAGAAGTGAAACGAGTAACAGAAAATCGATTAATTATTAGTAATGTTAGTTGTTGGACAGATTCTGAAGTGGCTTTACAGACTCATAATGGTAACTGGATATGTTAATACATTTGCAAGTAATTTGATAAAAACAATTAAGAAGAACAATGGATTAATTAAAGAAAACATATTGAGGTGGCTTCACAGGAAATGTTTTTTTTTTAGTAAAATAACTTAAATCTGTTCTAAAATCAGTTTTATAAATTTAATTTAATGAAAATAACAATAAAATATAAATGCTTATTGAAAAAAAAAAAAAAAAAGAGGACTTTATTTATAAAAAACGCATAAAAAAGCATATATTTATTTATTTTTCAAAACACGATTAAACCAGAATGGCTAATTAAAACAACTCGCAACTTTGCAATATTATTATCTGATATATGAGGTAGAGGATGAACTAAGATCAATATATAAAAACAAAAACATTTCTTTTAAGTCCCTAAAAACTGAAAATTGACTAATTTTTAGGGGGTAGGGTTCAAAAAAAGACTTAGCAATCAATAAATATTCATTCAATTATCAAGATTCTAGTTCATTCTCTACATATATATGTATTGGACAATTAGGGAAAATTTGAAGGTCTAAGCATTTTTTAATGTTGAGATATCGTGTTTTGAGTTTATAAATTATGTTAAAATCTTCATTTTTAGATATAAGGCAAATAAGTTAAAAAAGTTTTAAAAACATCCCTTTTTGTAGCTATTTTTTGATAATTGTTCTTGATCTTTATCAATCCAACCTTTCCTAATTCCTCTCAACTCTTTTCTTCTTTTTTTTTTTTTGGTTGTCCTTTTTTCACCATATTCTGTAACCGCTTTCGGTCTTTTTTTACTGAACTGGTTATTGTATTTTTTCCAAAGTCTAGATTTAAATGTTTAAATACACGATAAATACCAGATGAACCTTCATTAAAAGAAAGAACTGCTGAGTTTACTCCCATTTCAAGAACATCTGTCTTTACATAAACATTTTTAGGACATCGGGACCAGATGATATTATTTAGTCCTTCATTACAATTTTGAGTTTGCCCATGAAGACATTTTTTCAATAAACTGTCATTACTCAATTCATCAAAGTCTTTCTTAATAATTTCATAAATCCATTCAGGCAAGTTTAATTTACGAGAATAGTTTTCATCTGCATCTGCATTACTACTTATATTGTCAAAAGCATTTACAGTTAAACATGACATGTTCATAAGTCGTGAAAAATTAACCATTGGTTGGTGTCCTCTTCCAATTTCACGGAATCCAATTACCATTCTCAGGTTAACATCAAACATGTTTCTACCTTCTTTATCATTTTTAACAATGTTTGAAGTAAAATTACTGTATGTAAAAGAACATTGTGCATTTGTACATGTTAAAATAAGTTTATGGGAGAAACCCATTCTGCTAGAATAATCATCTGTGATGTTAACTTTACTTTTACAATCAGGACATGCACTAACCAAATCAAATAACTGTTTGATAAAAATAAAATTAACAAGAAGAAAATAATCATTTGTGTTGGCATTACTTGTATCTTCGACATCAAACTTTAACTTTTTAGAACTGATACATGAAACATTTTCAGACAAGTTACCAGTTACATTCGTATCTTTAATACATTTGGTGTGCTTGTTACCACTAAATTTTCTCTTCTTAGATCTTGAAGTATTCTTATAATTACCCATTATATATTTAATTTATTAATCTAAAAAAATATTTCAAGTAAACATTGTATCAACACAACTTGTGTTAGTATAATGGTTTTGTCACAAGAAGTAATTAAATGATCGTGAAATGATGCAATTTTAATAAGTGGAACGGTTTTATTTTTAAAACTGAACATGGTTAGCCTCTAAAATAAATCTTTTATAATTGCAGAACACGAAAACATACCAAAAGAGTGGTTAAACAAAAGTTTTCATACTGCTTTTTTCCGTTGCTATAGACGTTGCTAAGGAAGCTACTTTATATCATACCTGCAAAATGCAAAATTGTTGCTTAAAAAATTAAAATTATTAAAAAATAATTGTACAATCATTTTCAGCATTGTTAAAAGTCTCAAAAATCATGTTTTTCAATTTTTTTTTTTTTTTTTGATTTTACACCTTTTATTTCCTGTGAAGCCACCTTAACACTTGATGAATATGATAAGGCATTCAATTTATGGTTATTAGTTGAACAGTTTTATTTACAAAATTAAGGTAACTACAAGAATCTAAGCTCATCCCTGAAGTTGTTCACTAATGAACAAAACATACTGCGATTAAAAGGACGATTTGGAAATTCGATACTAAGTTATAATTAAAAGTATCCTATTATTTTACGTGATGGAATACGTAGCTATTATATTATGTCATTTCAATGTCATGCATCATAGCATTGAAATGGCATTAAGTCAAGTTAGAGCAAGGTTTTGGATTATTAAAGGAAGAAAAAGTGTCAAGAATGTTTCGCGTAAGTGTGTTATTTGCAAGAAGATTAATGGAAGAACAATGCTACCTCCCCCAACTCCTGACTTACCTGATTATCATACAAATGTTCCTATATTTTCGTTTCAAGCTGTTCGTGTAGATTTTACTGGACCATTATATCGATGGCTTCGCGCAAATTCAGACTCTCTGCAATCTCCGCGTAAAACAAAGTTGGACTATCTGCATTTTCCGCCAGCTTTATTTTTGAACTATCTGCATTCTCCGGGCGTTCAAAGTTTTTATTGCATGAAATTATGCGCCTTGTCAAAATGTGATTTCACTACAAATGGCAGATCTGATGATAAAAGTTGTTAATAAGAAGACAGTAATTGCATTATTTTCCATCTATTCCTGAGATATAAATCTGTTTAAGTTTTAACACAAAGTTTCACTTGCCACATTTGATTTTGTTTAGAAGTAATTATTTTAAATAGTTATATGACATGGTATGTTAATGCAAATGAAAAATTTACAATATTTTTAGAACATCGTTTTAGCAGCTAAAATAAGAACAGTCTGCATCTACTTTAATCTCAAGTCTGAACTTAGTAAGCGTATACTCATCATGAATTGATCAAAGTGTAGCTGATCGCAAAACCAATTTTATGTATTCAAATTTAATTTGAAATTAAAATGCTGCTGGATTAAGAAAACGTTTTACAGTTTTACGAGGCTTATTTGAAACATTGTTTGGTGTTTTTCAAGTTTGTCTATTTTCAACAGAAAAAAAAAAAGTAGTGTTACTGTGTTATCTATATTATATAGGTATACTATATAGCATATAGCAGTCAGTCATGTTTTGGTTAAATGTGAAAATAACAAGTTGGTTTGTTTAGCTTACAAAATTAATTAATTCAAGTGTATTATTGCTATCGTCAAATAAAATATGTTAGATCTTAAAAATATGTTAGGACTACAAAATTATAGATGTTTTTAGATAAGTTGTGTTTGTATGTTAAATTATAATTTCTAAAGTTAAAAGTTACCTAAATGTGACTATAATTTAAATTCAAGTAATTAATATTGTCTATTACAAATGTGATAATTTATTATATTGGGTATACTGTAAAAGTAATAAAAGCCTGATATTCAGATCAATGTGCAAGTTAAGGATATGTTTATTTAAAACAGCAGTTTTTTGTTATTTTGTAATTATTCTTTAGAAAAAATACAGCTATTTTTGATTGTATCATAGTTATTACTATCATAGTAAAAAAATTACAACCCTTTTTTACATATCATTACATCCCAAAGTCTTGGATATGTAAAAATTATCAAATATAATTGGACCAAAATTGTTTGATCATCACTGCAGTTGAGGTGACATCTGATTAAGCCAATGTTTAATGGTTTAGAGCTCAAATCCAACTGAACCTTAGGTTCAGTTTGATTTTGATCCTAATTATTGATAAACCAAGTTTAAGAAAAGTTGGAAACCATAATGTTTAATACTCATGCATGAGTTTTTAACTAGTTTGTGTTCAGTTAAGTAGCATCTCCAAAAAAGAATGGTTTTAAGTAGACAACAAAGAAAACTCCACATAGTTTGATTGGTTAATGAACAAAAATAGGTTAATAACAATAATTTTGTTAGTTGTTTAAATAATCGCTATTAATAAATGTTTAAATAATCGCTATTATTTAAAAAATTAAAGAATTTTATAAAAATTTGCAATGACCTGTGTTTTTTGTAACATTCTTAACACGAAATATATATATTGATATTGATATTGATAAAAAAACTTCAAATATTTAAAGAAACACCACCAAAAATTTATGCACCCGAAAAACGCAGATAGTCCAATTTTGTTTTACGCGTAGATTGCAGATATGCCAATTTTGTTTTATACGGAGAAAGCAGATATGCCAAATTTGTTTTCCGCGGAGATTGCAGATAGTCCGGTTTTGCGCGGAGCCATCGATATGTAAAAAAATAATTAAAAACTGATTCTGTGTCTAAGGTTTATGTTTTGATTTTGACCTGTGCGTCTAATCGTGCTGCTCATCTGGAATTAATTCCTGACATGAAGATCCCTGCTTTCCTCCGAGCACATAAACTTTTTATTGCACGCAGGGGCATACCTGATTGCATTATTTGTGACAATTTTAAATCTATTGAAATAAAGAAGTTTAAACAATAAGATTAATCAAAAATTCATCCTACCTTCTTCCGCTCGATGGGGAGGATTTTATGAAAGATTGGTACGATTAGTGAAGATACCACTATTCATGATCATGGGAAAATCCCTCGTCACCTATGAAGAACTGCAAACAGTTTTATGCAATATTGAATCTATTATTAATAGTAGACCACTATTATATAGTAGAAACTAACAGTTTTATGCAATATTGAATCTATTATTAATAGTAATTGTCTACATGAGTGAAGATGATAATAAAGAAGCGCTTACTCAATTTCCCTTAATGTATGGACGAAATATATCAAGAAATAATATGGAATCAAATTTATGTTTTTATTTGGTTGATATCAAGAAACGTGCCATTTAGTTAAGGAAATCAATTAATGGTTATTGAAAGCGTTTCATTAAAGTTTACCTGAATGAATTAAAACAACAACATTTATATAATAAATTTAATGATAAAAAACAAGAAGAGCTACTAAAAGTAAATGATATTATGTTAATTAATGACAAAGATTTAACACCCGGAAGTAAGTGGAAGTTATTGAAGGAAAGACAAAGCAATTTGTGGAGCAAAATTAAAGGTTATTTCGAATAAAGGAACATCCAGGATATGTTTCCGACCTGTCCAAAAATTAATTACTCTAGAGATTGATGTTGAACAAAGTAACAAAGATAAAGATGATAATTCGAAAAAAAAAATGTCTGTGCAGTTGAAACCAAGATTGGGCAGAATGATAAGACGCTCAGGTCAATTAATAAAAGTCCAACTCGACAAGCAGCTCTTGATGGACAATATCTAAGACAATTAAAAGAAAAATATTTTTGACAAGTCAACAGGGGGAGCGAGTTAAAAGTGACAGTATTAATTTAATTATTGTAAAGGAGCATGTGGAAAATGACATTTATTACTTAATTATTGTAAGTGGGTTAGTTAAATGTGGCATTTGTAACCCAATTATTGTTATTATTGTCAATGCTCTCCACAGACCTCTTTTTTACTATATATTCTGTTGGTGGACACTCTTCTATTTTGTACAGTTTAAATACATAGTCTCACCAGAGGATCAGTTTTCAATCCTCGAGATTTTACATGAGTATCAATAAAATTAAAATATGCTTTAGCTCACCTAACAGATAAAGAGAAGTATTCTGGAAAGATTGGAGGCTGAAGACTCGAAGTATGGGTGGTTCTTTAAGAAAAGACAAAATATGTGACATATTGGAAAGTTGTACTTAAGTACTTTTTGATAAAAATGAATGAAATGAAAAATTTAATCCCAAAGAAGCCTTATTTTTGTGATGCTATTGGTAGAACGTGAGAGAAGTTTGATTTCTAAAGCAAAACCCTAAAAAACCCACTTCTTTACAATGTATTTTTTAAGGCCAACCCAACAGTTAAGGTGGTCCACCCCAATTCAAATGAATTTCTTTAATATTGACTTTATATTTTTCAATTTAGTCTATTTATGTTGTTTTTTACTAAAAAAGAGTATTTAAAAAAATCTTACAATTTGCCTCATTTATTCAACATTTTCCCTGTTTTGGTGTGTTTTTTAAAAAAAAGATTTCTCAGGAAGTAAATGACCCTTTTTAATGCCCTTTGGTATTTCAGCTACTAACATGTTTACTCAGGTACCCTAGCAGTTTTATCTATTTAACTGGAATATTTCAAAAGTTATAGGCATTGCCATAATGGTTCCTTGTTTTATCGTGAAGGTCTCACTGTTTGATGACAAAAACACAAACTTAAAAAAAAGCAAAAATAAATATTCTGCTACCAGTCCTCTTCCAATATATTTTAAACAAACTGGGAAAATTTCAAAGAAAAAGAATAAGCCAATCAGGAGATATCTTTTTTTAACTTTATTTGATTCGCTAAAAAGCTAATGTGGAGAAAATCACAAAACAAAAATAAAATCTTATTTAAAAAGCTCCAGATTCATAAAATGATACAGGTTCTTCTTCTGCTTCTTTATCTAAGAACCCTTATTTAATTCCTCTTAATTTTTGCCTTCTAACTTTGCATTTATTGGTGGATTTATAATTTCCTTTTGATATACGTAATACATCATGTAATTTAGAAGCATCAATCATAAACCTCCCAGTGTTAACACCTAAAATTTTAAACACTTCTAAAACTCCTTGAAAACCATCATTAAACGAAATAATAGCTGAATTTAAAGATAGTTCCAAAGACCTTTTACTAACATATATATCTTTTGGGCATCTTTTCCATATAACACTATTCAAGCTTTCATTATTATTCTGTGTTTGACCATGAAGACACCTTTTTAGTAAATCTTGATTAGATAGATCTTTAAATATAGGAATTAAAACTTTGTGAATAGCTAATGGAAGGCTCAATTTCTTTTGATATTTAGATAAGTTAGTTAGTTTATCACACTGCCACAAGCACCAGCTTGTTTTTGTCCTTGGGCAAAATTGATGGCGGACGTTTTCATCCTCAATGTCAGAGTTATGAAAAAGCACAGCCCATACGGATTTCTGCATATTGTAGAGATTGTCAACATTTTGTCGTATGGCCATGCCATAATAGTTTTGAAACAAGTTTATTGCTTTGTCTGTGAGGTTACCTTTGCCACTTAGACTAATTTGACCAAGTTTAATATCAATAAGTTTTTTCCCTTTTTGACTTTGGCGCAAGTTACGAAGACGAGTTCCCATTCGTTTTTGAACGTGACCAACACATTCTAGTTTCTCAATACTTATATTGCCATAGGGTTTTGAGGAAACAACATCAGTAAATGAAGAGGTATCACCATCCCCAATATATGAAGTGTACCTTAAATTATTCTTCATTATCGATCGAGAAAATAATATCACCGCCCCACATGATTCCATTGCTCCAGATAATTTTTCATGATTAGCATCACATACATGATTTAAACTCCAATGAAGATATCCAGGATTAAGGGTTTTTGTTTTCCAGTACAAACAACCTCTGCATTTTTTTGAAAGAACAATGGCATCTAAGCACTTTCCATTCTCTTTTGAAATTATGGTTACAATACCATTTAGTGATTGATGTCCACGCTTTTGCCAGGTACCATCAACAGATACCTGACAATTTATAGGTTCATTATGATCAACACAAAGATTCATTCTGGTCTGGAATGCAGCTCTAGTAGTACTTTGAATAGCAACAGTCTCATATGCTTTGCATAATTTGTTAGTCAAATAGTTAAAGTTTTTTGGCGTCATAGGAGGTGGCATATTCATCAATGCTGCAAAAGTACGCAAAGATTCATAACCTTTGCCAAGTTCTCTAAAAGCTACAATGGCATTAAAATTTATAGGTGCAACAGGTTTTCCTGGAGTGGTTAAGATTTTTTTATAACTTTGAAGAGATGTATCATATTTTGATATATATTCACATGTATCACATGATAACTGTAACTCGTATGAGAACCCATTTTTGTTTTGTAAATTGTTTTTTAGTAACAGCTTTCCATCATTTGAACAACACTCTTTACATATACAATTATTAAACATTGTTTTTAAAACTTTAGAGTTTATTATAATATTGTAATTATCCTCATCAAGCTCATTTTCTACATCGTTAAAGTCAACATTTTGTTGCAACTTTTTTTCACTTGCACTTCCTTTTTTGTTTTCAAAACTATGTATGCTTTGATTCCTAACATGTTGGTTACCTCGAAATACTCTTTTTTTAACATATTTAGTAGATCTTGGCATTTTTGTGAAGAACTTACAATTTTTACTTCTATTTAAAATTAAACTTTAAATGTCTGTACTGCTGTTGTCACTTTATATATCACTTTACAGTAAATGCACATCGCGATAGGCTTTTAAAATATAGCCAAAGTTATCAAAAACTCATGTAAGACTAAACAGTTTTATTTTTGTTATGTATTTATTGATTCTTGAGATGCTAATTTTATAATACTCTTTGAAAAATGGTTGCTATGGGCGTTGTTAGGTAAATAAAATATATCTATCCTATTAAAGAGATCAATTAGACCTACTAATATACTAATTCAACTAAAAAAAGTGCTCTAATTATGTTCTACAATAACTGAAATTAAAAAAAATCACTTAAAAAAAAAAACTCAAAAAAATGTAAAAAGTACGTTTTGAATTGGGGTGGACCACCTTAAGTCTCCAGGATGTTTAATGAAAAAGGGGCTTTATCTAATGAAAGGTCAGCCCTGCGAAACTGGCAATACCGATGCTAAATGAACAGATGTTGCAGATAAACAGTATTGAAAAAATCCGTTTGTACTGATGAACATAAATCTCTTAATGCCACTACGTCAGATAAGGATAACTTAGTATGCTTAAAGTAGCAGACCCCCACAAAAATCAAAAAAGTTTACAAAATTTTTTAAATTTGATTTCGATGCAGAATTTAACAGAGGTTGGTAATATGAAAACTCTTGCTTGTAATTTAATTTAGTTTTTTAAGTAATTATGTTTTAGTGCACCTCAGTTTTCAGACTTTCTTAGTTACCGCCATAGCAACGGGTTTGTTGTTAGGTTTTTAACTTTTTAATTAGTAGTTTGGATGAAATTTAATACCCCATTCACACCAAAAAAATCGAGTTTTAATAACACTCGCTTTTAAAACGGTGTTTTATTTAGCTACCGCTTTTTTTAACTCTTTTATTTGAAACAAGGTTTTAAAAAGCAGTGTGAACGGAAAAAATGCGTCTCAAGTTTAAATAACCACGATTAAAACAAGTTTTATTTTTGGTGTGAATGGGGTTTAAGTCTTAAAAATATCTTGTGAGCTTTATTTTATTACCAGGGCTCAAAACAACCTTAAGAAAGATTCCACAGAATGAACTCTAGTAAATAAAATCTTATCTTTTGACTGTATTTGCATGCTCGTTTAAAAAGCTTATTTTAAGTTTGTATTTTATATTTAAAAAAATGACTCGTAGTACGATTAGAAAAAGTAAATATAAGTTCAAAGGCAATCAGTACACATACAACGAAAAACAGAAAAATACTTTACCTTTATCAATTGCATGTTGTTCAAGTGCAAAGAAGTTATTTTCGAAAATGAATACTACTCAAAATGTCGAGGATAAGAATGATGGTTATGAAAACAATTATAACTTTATTATGAACTTTTCCATCTTAAAAAGATTATTTAGTGAGTATATTTGTTGTCCTGAATGTGGAAATAAGTAGGGTTAGGACTATTGTAATTGTAATTGTAAAAATTAAATACAATTACACATTACAATACAATAATTTTGTATTGTAATATTACAGAAACAATAAAAAAATTTTATTTTGGTATTGTATTGCTGTGATATAAAAACAATTACAATAAGTATTGTATTGTTTTTTTTCTAACAATAAAATAAAATTCGAGAACTATTGTATTGTATTGTTTTAATGATATAAAATTACAATAATTATTATATTGTTTTGATGAAAACAATTACAATAACTATTGTAGTGTATTACTTTACATTAAAGTAGTAAAGCTAACGTATTTTAACGTGTTTATATTCATCTCTGACGAACTTACTATTATTTTCGCTATTTTTTATTTACGGAATTGAAATATATTGGAAATTTTATTTTTTATATGTTTTGATCAGAAAAATATGTAAAAAATAAAATCCTATAATAATGCTGATCCTATAACTATGCGTGGTTGTGGTGACAAATTACCATGAGTGTGCCATATATAGCACATTTATGATGATCATTAAAAAACCAAGTTATCTCTTTTTAACCGATTAAAGTTGTGTAAATAGGGTAAAAACATTATTTTATATATGTTGATTAAAAAGTAACAAATGCGGTGTTGATCTTCAAAATATAATATAATATGCAATCGGTATTAATCTTGATCACCTTCGGATCATATTTAGATTTCGCATCACCTATCTTGTTATGTATTTCTAAGCTCTAAATGGCCGCAAAATATTGCCTGTCTAATGATAGCCTTACTATTTAAAGTTGCCCAATTTACCATTCTGGCACCCCTTCCCCCTCCCATTATGTTTCAGTAAAATAGAATCAAGGGTACAAGGGTACAAGGGTATATAGTGGACTATTACCCTTAACTGGACTATTAAAACATTTATTAAATTTTGACAATAAAATAATTTTTATTACAATATCAATATATTGTTATTGTATTACAAAGACGAATTACAATACAATATTTATTGTTATTGTATTACAGAATTACAATAGTTGTAAATCACAAGTATTGTTATTGTTTCTAAATTAAGTTAATACAATAACAATAATTATTGTTGCTGTTATTGTTTTCATTACAATTACAATAGTCCTAACCCTAGAAATAAGATTATTTTGCATGGTAACCTCAAGAAAAAAATGGGATTTAGCTTGCAATTTGAAATGTTTTGTAAAAACTGTGACGAAGTTATAGACACATTCCAAATTTCAGTAGTAAATAAAAGAAGTGCAGAAGTCACAAATTGTTGTTCAGAAAAATCTCAACAGCATTTATGAAATGAAAAAAAGTATTTGGGCAACACTTTTCCATAACTCAAATATTATTGATGAAGTAGAACGGCATAAATTTTGTCCTCGATGTATAAACAGCTGGTGCATGTGGCAGTCAAATAAATTTACAGGTAAATCGAATTACAAAGCTAAATTAATTCTTTTATTAGCAATAACAGAAATTTTAAAACCTATCTTTCAAGATTTAAGCAGAGATAAATTATTATCCAAGTGTTTGCATGGACAGACGCAAAATAATAACGAAGCTATCAACAACTTCATTTGGAAAAAATGTCCTAAAGATGTTTATTTTAGCTGAAGTACTCTTGAAATTGCTGTATCATCTGCTATTTTAGAGTTTAATGATGGAGCAACTGGGCTATATGAAGTTTTTAAAAAACTGAAAATAAAAATCGTTCGATTTATGCACATTGGGACAATAAAAAAAATTCAACTCGAATAGGTTATATGACCAAAAAGACTTCCACAGCAGGTATCAGTAGAAGAAAGGTGCTGAGAGCAATAAAAAAAGGATTCATAGATAAAGAAAATGAAGAAGGAACATCATACTCTGCTGGTGGTTTTTAGAATGATACCAACTTTATTTTTTTATTACGAAATCTGTAAAAGCATTTTTCTTGTGTTTCATTTTTTTTAATACTTTGCAACACATTAAACATGTTTTCTCAACTTCTAATGAAGATTTTGATTTGAAATTTTCAGGAAATGTTCCTTGATGTGTTGTCTGGGATTTATACCTCAACAAAGGTCTAATTTTTATATTAAGTACAACTTTTTATTTTTTTAGGTACTTAATTTTACTAATTTAAAAAAAAAAAAATCTTTTATTTTATTATCTTTTGAAATATTTACCCGTTTTACACAAAAGTGGTTGAAACCCTAGTTAATAGTTCTCCTAACATACCTTGAAAATTTAGAGTCAGTAGCATTTACCAGAATTTTTTTAATCTTGTTTGTATATTTTTCAAAATGGCTGCTTAAATGTCTAACTATTCCTTGGTTACTTTTTTTTTCAAAATTTCAAAATAATAATAAAAATATTTAATTGATATAATATAGAATTTAATTGCAATTGATGCTCCATTACAACAATTTAAGCAACTTTATTTTAAGGGGATCTGCTACCTTAAGAATTTAGTTTTTTTACTTGCTGCATTATTTGCTCGAATAAAGAACTTAACAAACCTCGTTCATTACTTTTACCATCTAACATTTTTTAAGAACAGCTTTGAACTTAACTTTCTTTTTGACACCAAAACCCTGCTGTTTTGTTTGACTGTCTAGAAAAAGCCACGGGTTTTTAAAATATGTAAACTGAAATTTAGCTTACTTGACACTTTAAATTTTTAGAACTTTCGATCAACGCCCCCAGTTTAAATTCCCACGTATCCAGCTCAATAAGCTTTTTCTGCTCCACTCACAGGAGATATACAACAAAAAAAAAAAAAAAATTAAATGGACGAACAACTATGCACTTGGTCAAAAACAATTTTTTTAATTAAAATTTTTGATCCATTTAGGCACGGCAAAATTACAAGCAAATCTTTTGCTAAAAATGCAAAATGCAGATAAGAATTATCAACAAAAAACACACCGTATGAACATTTTACGGACTATATATTAATTTCAATTAATGAAGTTATTTCGCCACGGAACATTATGTTCATGCTTTTTTTTTAAAAAAAAACTATTTAAAAATTATTTAAGATAACATATTACGTAAGATGAATGTGCGTAATTAACATATTACGTAAGATGACTGTGCATAATTAGCTTATGATGTAAGATGATTGTGCATATTTCAATTTAGGACAACGTGTGAACGAAAACAAAATTTAAAAATTTAAAATCAAAAAATAGATTCAATTGAAGACAACTGCAAACGCAAGAGCTCACATCTTGTTTTAAGTTTGTAAAGGATACTAAGAAAAAAGTAATTGCGAAATTTGGAATACTTTTCCATGGAAAAGTGTAATCGATGTTGACTCAGTTTTCGATTTTAATTGCACATATAAAAATATAATAATTAAATGCATAGGACATAATTATTTAGATGATTTTTTTCCATCATGCCACTTTTCGGTGACAGTTGCAGCAACTCCATCAATAAGATATCGGCGGACAGACCATCTTTATTTACTTCGAAAGACGAAGAGATATTTGCAAGTATGGTTATTTAAAAACGTAATTATTTGGATTCAATCTCATTAAACTCTTCTTCTTCATCATCGTCACTTAATTGCTCATCTTCCACAGTTATTACGTCTTCTACTGCTAGTGTGTCTAAAGAAGGACTCGATGAACGATTTAGATCACTAACTGCGCTTGGAGTAGAATTACCTCGTTTAGTAAATGGTGATAATGTTCTGTTAGCCTTATCAGAAGTTTGCTTAGAGTTAGTTTTTGGTATTTCATCGTATTTAGCTAGTTTTTCGTTGGATTCGGACGAAGAACTCTTTTCAATTTTACTAACGTTGGATTTACATTTATTATCATTTTGGCTTGTTTGTTCGCAGGAATCCGTAGCGTCTGTTTTCCCATCTCCTGGAAGTGTTATGTCCAAAGAAAGCTGAAAATAAACATTTACCACTCTTTCATGTTGCGAAGAAATAGTTTTAACTTCAACTTTTTAGAAAGAAAAAAAAAACAAAAACAATACGAAAGTAGAAACTAAAAAAACCTGAAAAGTTGAAGGAAAAAACTTGTCTTTTTTGTCTTTGTTTGCTTTGTCAAGCTCCTTTTTACTAAACAAGAAGCTCTTCACTTCGTTTTTTTGCCACTTGTTACAGCCGGGACTGCTCGTATGGCTCGATGTTGTGTTATACTCCAGAAAAGAAGTATTAAACCAAAAAACAAACATACGTTCCTAGTTCAAAGTACAAATAAAAGATATGAAATATAAAAAACTCATGGAATTTTCAAAATATTAAGCTAGATTGAAAAAACAAGACTAAAAACATAATGTCGTAGTACTTGTACACGATGTAAAGAATTTTATTTTTTATTTATAACTAAGCGTGCTAGAGCGGTTTTTATTTCTTGTAAGGAAGAGAAAAAATAACAAAATGCTCGTTTTTATATAACAACTAAAAGGAAGCGTGAGAGGCTTGAATGACTACGCGATTGCGCGCAATACATAAATAGTAAAAAATCAAGAAATATTTTCACCTTTTTAAACAACTCTTTATGAAAAAAATCTATTTTGATGTCGCCACACAGTGGGACTGGTTTTTGTAACTTCATAGTATACTCTTTATCGTTTTTCTTTATCTAAATAAATACTTTACACCAGTAGAAATATTATTACTGTTATTAATTATTTATATTAGAAATATTATTACTATAGAAATATTATTACTGTTATTAATTTTTAGTGATAATCAAAAAATATTAGATTTAATACTTTTCATTGATGTTACATATTACTATTAATGATACTAGTAAGTTATAAACAAAAGTTAAACAAATCTGATAAAAAACTTAAAGCAGAAAAAAAAAACCTCTCCATTTTTTTAGTTGATAATTTGTTAAACACTCAGCAGCTTCGTTTACATAAATCAAACGTGTTTTTGAACTTACTTACCTCGAATGTTTGTTTGGATTTGTAAAGTTCCACTTTACCAGAGTAAATGACGAAACTGGGCACTGAAAAGTAAAAAAGTGACAAAAAATACTTTTTGTTTTTGATAAAGCAAATGGCACAACACAAAGGATTTTGTTTGTGATGAAGACCATTTCAGCTGTCAATGTTAATATTAGTGAACCAGTAAAATGTTTGTATTTGCTATCTTACTTAAAAAAGTGATTTTAAAAAGTTAAGGAATTCACATTGAAAACCATTTAAAAAAATGCCAAGTCACTTTAACTGAAATAGCACACTCAGCTAATTTAAAGTGATCATTTGTTTCTCCTAATAAAGTTGATTTTTGTTCTTTTCTGAAAACTTTATTACTAAATTAAGTAATTAAGTAAACTAATTAAGTAGAACGATGTTTTCATATTTAACTTCGAGACAATTTTTCAGAACCAATTTTTTAACTTATTATTTGCATAAAATTTTGTCAGAATTTTTTTTAATGTCTTAAACTTTGTGTATAAAAAGGATAGTTCAATTTCTTCTACAAACCATAAAAACAAAAGTAGTTCAGTGGAACTCACCACATGTTCCAGAGTTAAAAGTAGGAATTCCAATAAACTTGATTGATTCAAGGAGAACAGTTTTTCTGTCAAAAGTAACATTTGCCCCATTCCTAAGTTAAAATTAGGAACAAGATCCACATTACATAACAAAAACTTTAAGAAACTGTTCTTTAAATAAGAAAACACAATTTTAAATGTTATAAAGAAACAATTATACTTTATGTTTTTCATGTAGTAGCTGAAATATTCTATGTACCGTCTTTGGCTAGGTATTGTCACACCCTGTCAAATAGTAGAAACAAAAGAAAAAATCAAATAACGCTACTCGATTAAAAAAAGAAAACTAATTAATTTGTTTTTGCAAAGTTTCAACATAAAATGTCTGGCAGAAAAAACGTTTGTGCAAATGTTTTTAGAATAAAAAATAAATGTTTTTTTTTTTTTTTTTTTATATATATAAAAACTCAATCCTCTATGTAACACTTAATTCTCTATGTAAAACTCCAAAAGAAGTTTTTAACCACATCACTCAATATTCAGATATGAAAAAAATGCTCATGACCATCACTGACAGAAATATCTGCACAAAGTGCTAAAACTGGTTTGTATAGCATATCCTTCCAGATATTTTTTAATAAATATGCAGACAAATCTAACTTATTTTTCCAATCTATTAAAACTTACATTTGAAAAGAAAGAAGTTTGTTGGGAGAAAGCATCACAAGATAGATCTAACTGCTTTAGAAGTTTGTCTACTGTTTTAGAACAATATCTTAAACAGCAGGGTGTGATTATTCCAAAATCAAGTAATAAATAGCAATGAAACTTGCTTTACAAATTTTCTATTTTAAAAACTCACATGTTTTACATTTACAAAAATCAAAAGTAAAAAGTGATACATAAATGTCACTCTACTTTTACACCAAAGCTTTCTAAATGCTTGTTACCATTTTCTTTTTTGTCTTAAACCATAAATACTAGTCACACTAGTATTTATGGTTTAAGACAAAAATTTTTTGTTTTATATCATGTCAATGTATCTTTTGTCAATATGCAACCAAACCTTAAGTAAATTGTGCATGCCTATGAAACATACAAATATTCTTTTTAACCTTAATCATTTAACTGTTTTTATGTCTTTATATGTTTTTCTCTTCTTTAAAATTAGCATTTTCAATGTGTTTTACTGACTTTTCTACTGTGAGTTGATTATTTTCCACTATAAGATATATATAAGATTTAATCTCATAACTTAACCTTAATAACTAATAAATGTACTTGTAAATATAATAAATGTAAATACTTGTAAATATAATAATAGTAAGGATTATTAGAGAAATAGCAAATAACCAATAAGCAAAGCAATTTTAATTTTTATCTATAACTTTTTATATTATCTTTTGCATTTTATTTGAGGAAATTGTGTTTTCACAATGCAATGTTAAAACAGCTGAGAATATATGAGGATAGAAATCCCGTTAACAAATTTTTTCTTTTCCAGGAACACTTGTTAAACATCTAAAAAAAAATGAAGCAGAACTACCTACTTTCTCGTTGTAAGTTCGAGTTTTAGCATAGTAATCCATTGCATCTTTTGCATTGTCAAAATAACCTCTATACAATAAATAGGCACATATCATTACACCTGTACGTCCCTATAAAGAAAAGAGAAACTAAATAATACCATCATGAAGGTATAGCAATGTACCCAATAGCATTGTGATGTAATTTTAGTCATATAAAGTGCACATCAACATTTTTATGTTTTAATGCTTTTACCTTTCCAGCTTTACAGTGAACAATGGCAACATTATCAACATCTTTGTTTAACCAATTGTCCATGTCAACACAACATTGTTCCATCAATTCAAATGGTGGTGCACTGTGGTCATCAAATCCAAATAGAGAAACTACATAGAGCAAAATTCATAAAATAAAACTCATAAAACATCAAACATTTTGATCATCGCATCTGTTCAAACAATTTCTTAAGACATTCTTTTAATATATGCCCAGGAATAAATGTATCTAATTATAAAATAATTGTGTTTTACATATTTTTCTTTTCAAATCAATAAGCAGAGAAAAACATAACAGATGATTTAAAATATTAGTGAATTCTCAATTACCTCTGCTGCAGAATTTCTCAGGTTCATAGTACTTCTCAGAACAACTAAAAATATTAAAAAAATGCTAAATGAAATATGAAATACTCTGCAAAGAATTACATATAACTTTGATAATAAATCATAGAACAAAATAACTTTTATCTTACTTAACAGTTATCCTATTTATTTACTTTATAATAAAATCTTTTCTATTAATTTTCTTAAAATTAATCTAATAAAAAAAATTATCAAGTTCATTTAAAATGGTTGGTTGTAATTTTAGAAAATATTTCAGGATCAACAATAATTTTTTGACATAGCAAAAGATTGTAATTTGGAAATTACCATTAAAGGTTATAAGGAATTAGGAGATTCATTGCAAGTCAGAATTGTTAAAATGATCAGATGACTCTAACTGCAAAAGATGAACATCAACTTAAATGATTCAGAAAAATCATTGGGCTTCATTTATTTGGTTTTCTAAGCAAAACAAATTTCCTTATTGCCCAACTGCTAGTCTAGCAACAGTTGGATGTCAAGAAGTATTTTATGAATAATTCCATGCAAATTCAATGATGATTTTTCATGTTAATACCTGTTTAAATACTAAAAAGATGTGTATCAGACTTTTGCTTCCCACTATTCTATATTTTCTAGTGCATTTTTCTTACTATCTTTAAATTTATGACAAAAAGTATGAAACTATATACCAGAGTAAATTAAAGTATTTAAAAAAATTTATAATTAAAATGACCAAATCTCAAATTTTCATAAATATTTGTGTTAATCATATAGTGTATAAATAAAAAAAATCATATAGTGTAAGTAAATTAAAAAAATCATATAGCGTGTAAATTAATTTTAAAAATCTTATAGTAAATAAAAAAAAAATCATTTAGTGTGTAAGTAAATAAAAAATACAGCAATTTATAGCTTGATAATGAGGTCTCTTTTAAAGCAACGAGATTATCTTGCTCTAAATTGCTTTTTTTCTTTTTTAAAAAAAAATTCAGAAGATTTATTTCATCCATTAATTCTTTGAAGGTGTTCCACTTGCTGCTGGCCCTTGTCCTGGAGTTCACTTATTTTCAGGTCTTAAACCAAATAATGGGGGCAGCATTCTGATTTTATGATCTTCTCTAGATCGATTACATACAACCTTTGAATATATTGCACAACTGTTGCAATAGCTTAATTCAGCATAATGTTTTGGTTATGCATAACTATCATAGACACTGACCTTTGACAAATCTCTCACAGCAGTAACTTCAGCAATAATTCAAATAACAAATTTCTTTATGGCTTTATCTTTGGGAACACATTAGGCACAATAGTACATAAATTGTACCTGTTCTCCTAACATGGTAGTTATCAAACAGTACAATGATCTTTTTTAGACACACTAAAAATTAAAGAATATCAATGAGTGGTAAACATTACATCAAAAAATTCAATGTACATATATTCTCATCAGAGACAATTTGTCATCATATGTTAATCCACACAATCTGTCATTGTGTGAAGACAACAATACAAAATTGATAACACTTCCTCAAAATTCAACATATTTGATGCAGCCACTGGATGTTGCATACTTTTGACCAGTGAAGGCTTGATGGAGGGAAAGAAAGTGGGAAAGGATGTAAAGCACCATCACTTCTAAACTTTAAAAGGACCAATTTCCCACATTGATAAAAAATCTCATGAGCAAAATTGAAAAACCTGGTTGTTAGAAAATCAAAATAGAATTTAATGGCTTGAGTGAAAACAGCTTTTAAACAGACTTCATATTAGAGAATATACAAGTGAAGAGAGTACTAGTTCCCTTATAACTGATTCCTTCATACAACATCTGGTTGAAGCAAGAGGTGACATATAACTCTAAAAAAGGTAGAAAGTATCAGTTGTTCTAGGGAAAAGTATTTCACCAATGTTTCTAACATACAAGCAGCCAGCATGAATACAAAAATCCAAAAATTAACTGATGCAAAAAAAAAAAAATTAAATTGACTGATACTTATGATAAAGATGTACATGGTTATGTTTTTTAATATTTATAAGGTTTATATAATCACTCTATAACTTTGAGTTTCACATTATTGGTCAAAGTCACCACCTTTATAGACTTTGACCCATCACTAATGTCTATCTTTTTCCAGCTCATTGTTGCCATACAGCAACATGTCATTTAAAATATCATAAATTTTGCACCTATGTAAATTTCCTGGATTAAATGAAAGAAATAGTTTTACTAGTCTGTTAAAGATGGCTCTTTGCAACTTTGTTTAAAAATATTTAATTTTCATTTGTTTTTAACTGAATATTTTGAACTTTTGTCAATAAAGTGTTACAGTTATGCTTTACCTTCATTATCTATTGTTTTTATCATTATTGTGTTAATGTGTTTTCGATAAAAAAAAAAAATTTCTCCATTATAAAGGTATGTATTACAAATGTATATACTTTATTATTACTTGTTTTATAGAAAATAAATATTCTCCATAACGAAAATTGTTGCCATGCGGCAACAATTTTCATGTTTCATGTTTCAACAACTTACATGTTTGAAAATTATATTTATATTCTATTTTTAATTTTCTTGTTTAAATTTTTAAATTCTTTTGCAAATTTACAATTTAGATGCATTTTCAATTTCTTTTGTTCATTTTAACCTTTTTTGTTTATTTTAATATTTTGACTTTGTTTATTTTGACTTTTTAATTTTTTGAGATGAGTGCATCTAAAAAAACAATAAATCTTGATACAATAATTGTTGAAGAATATTTGAAACATTTTTCTGGTATCAAGAAAAAAGAAGAAGGAAAAGAAAGCCTTTCAGGAAGAATCCAGGAGAAGATATGAAGAATTACATGAAATATAGAAACTTGAAATTTTAAAAGAATGTAGAGATGGCAATATATATATATATATATATATATATATATATATATATATATATATATATATATATATATATATATATATATATATATATATATATATATATATATATATATATATATATACTGAACCAAAAAAAATTACAAAGCTTACTACATAAGAAGGCATATTAGTCTTTTTCACATCCAACAAATGAAGAACTAAGTCTTTAATAATATTTTCAGTTATTTATTAGGAGATAATAAGAAATATAGCTTATCAAACTGATTTGTACTCAGTACAAAAAAACAACATATCAGTAAATATAACTGAAAAAGAAATTGAACAATTTAAAGGCATTCATATTCTAAGTGGCATTATTAGGATGCCTTCCTATAGAATGTTTTGGAGGGATAAAAACCTTTTGGGCCAGTTCCTGATAAGAAATAAGACTGTATATAGAAAAACTGACAGCCAATTTTAGAAAAATTGAACCTGATCAATACAATTCTATAGATGAGTTTATTATTGCTTTCAAAGGCAGTTCTTTGAAACTATGTAAAGAACAAACCACATAAGTGGGGTATAAAAGGTTTTGTATGATATATATTGGAAAAAATAACATCAAATTGACCCAAATGTTCACTATATATATTGGAAAAAAATACCTTCAAATTGACCCAAACATTTGGTATTAGTGGAGGCATTACCAAGGAATCAAAATTTGAGTTTTTACAGATAATTGGTTCATGCGCCACTCTTTGATTGTCAGTTTAAAAGAAATTATTTTTTTTACAACTGGAACTACTCATTTAAACAGGTTTCCTGGTAGCTGTTTCAAAAATGATAAAGAACTGAAAAAAGAAAGAAGAGATGGTTGTGACCAAATTTATTATGAGAACAATGGTGTAATTCCTGTCAAATTGCTGGACAACAAATTTGTGCATTTAGCCAACACCTATATTGAAAGCAATTGTTAAAGAGTACAATAATTTTATGAGAGGGGTTAAACTTTTGGATATGGTTGTAGAATGCTTGTATTATATAGTATTGATATTAGAACAAAAAGATTTAATCTGAAAATAGTGTAGTCAGTATTGAAAATACTTGGTTATTATATAAAAGGCACCTAAAACATCTAAACATAAAACAACGCACTTTTAGATCTTCGAGCCAAAATTGCAAATAGTTTGATACACTACAATACAATGGTGACCACCAAATGAGGGAGACAATTGTCTTAGGAAAATAACAGTGCAAAAAAAAAAAAAAAAAAAAAAAAAAAGAAATATGGCATTACATCAATACACAGAGTAAACAATCAATTTGATAATTACAGACACATACCAGAACAGTCTAGTAAAAAATAGATGTAAACTATGTGTAATGGGATATTCTTGGCTGAAATGTAGTAAATGTAATGTGCACCTTTGCATAACCAACAAAAAAAACTTATTGATTTCTATACAAAAAATAAGGAAAACCAACTTGTTATTTAAACAAAATGTTGTCTAGACATAGTTACATAAGAAATAGTTAAAAAGAAATTTTTTATTGAAGTTAAATAATTTGGGCTGGAAAGGATTTTAAAAAAAAAGCTCAAGACTAAACTTTTTTTCATTTTAATTTTCATATATTATTTAACTGAGAGCACATCTATTAAAATATAAATATATTAACCATTGTTACCTTTTTTTTGTGAGAAAAACTACTTTTACTTTGGCCAAACTCACCTCATTTTACATACTTTATAAAATTCATCATAAACAAAGCTAAATGTCAATTTTGTTCAAAACAGTAGTACAAAAATACTTACAATAATAGAATAAATAACCAAAACAAAACAAAACAAAACAAAAAAAAAAAGAAAAAATAGTAGCGAAGTGAAATGCGAAAATGGCTTTCATTCAATCATTTGTATTTTTTCATAATTCCACTATTGTTATGTTTTTCTAATATGGAAATGCAAAGTAATTCGCTAGCAAATGTCATGCATCCTTTACATAATTTAAAGTTATTTTAAATCAATTCATTTTATGATTATCAAATATTATATTTTGAATCTACGCTAGACAGACTTATAAAAAAGTATCATTCCTGGTGCAGTATTTTTTTTTTATTTTTTAACCTTTTTCACATAGCAGAGATAATTACATTTAATATTTAATACTTTCAATGAAAGGAAAACAGAATTTATTGGTTGCAATCTAACACTCGTTGTTACATAAGACCATGTAAGATTTACCAATATTAACTTCTGATTAAATCATAACTACTGATACTAAATGTGATTGCTCAAAACTTTTTTCTTACATTTTTTACTGATCCTTCTTACTCATTTTTTCTAATTTTAAGTTTTTAAAAAGTTAGTTTAACATAAGTAGAACTTTGTGTCAAAATTGAAGAAGTTTTAACATTCTCTAAATGCACTTTGTATTTATCTATACACTTTACATGATAACATAAATATTAGTGAAATATTTTTAAAATGGAAATTTTGATTAGGTGTATTTTAATTTGAAATTAGTTCTATTTGAATTCCACACACCTTAATTAACGCTGGTATAAAATTTACATTTTTTATTCATAAAGATCTAAAGAAACTAAGAAAAGACTACACTTTATGCTATAAAGTTATTGTATTTCACATTGAATCCATATAGAATAGCCATTTTCTATGGTTGGACTTAACTCTATCTTATTTATTGAAATACCAAATAAAATTTACAACCATACATTAGAATTAGTGGACTTAATTGCATATTTCAACAAGGTTATGTTCTTTACCATTGTGCAAAAATGTGTACTAAATGGTTTAATGACAATATAAAAAAAACTAGAATGGCCAGCTAACAGTTAAGACTTGAATTGCATTTTAGATGTCTGTTCTCAAGCTTAACATGCTGCAAAAGACAAACCTTGACAACAGACTAATTATTTGAACTTGTCTAAAAAACTTGTAAAACAAGCTTGAAATGATTCAAAACGGTCATTATATTTTGGCATCTAGTTTACTAAAAACTAAATGCCAGAGTGTAATGGCCCATGTGTTTAATCTGTCAAGGTATTCATTACATATTGCTTTATTTATTACTTTATTTATTGCTTTTTGACTTTCCAGTAATACTTTTGAGTTTGTATTTATTTGTGTATACCTGTGTGCACATAACAAATATGAACATAAAAACACAAAAGTTACTAACTTACAGATTATAAACTTTGTACTTGTCTTTATGTTTTTGTTCAAGAAACCTGAAAGTAAAAACAAAAATCACTCAACAAACCATTTTTTAGAACTACTTCCGCATGAAATTAAAAAATGTAAAACATAAGAAACAATCCTTGAAATCTATATAAAACATGAAACAGAGAAATTGTTAAATCCATCTAAAAATGTGGAATAAATCTTTTCAAAAGCAGACCTAACAACATCATCAAAATTGTTTCTGTATACCCCTTCAAGATTTTCTGAAGGGAAACCCATGGCAATAATATTTGGCTTTATATCTAACAATACTTATTAAGGAAAATTCAAAGTTTGAAATATTTTAATAACTTAGTTTTTTTTTTTTTAATCATATTTTTTAAATCATCATACTTTAAAAAGTAATAATACTTAATATACTTAGATAAACCTTTATTTCCATAATATATGCATCTACAATTGCCCTCGTATATTTAGACACACATGTATGTTCATTAAAAAATTTGATAGCTTATGGTATGACTGTTATATTGAGTAAAGTGAACCAGTGAGAAATCATTTTTGCAGTGCACAATGGGCCAGAATTCACTTATACTGGAGAAAATTCGTAAATAATTTAATATTAGAGCTATATTCACTAAAATTAGTATGAGTACTAATATGATGTCTGCACTTTTTATGAAGGTAATTTTTTTTTTATTTTGCTGCTATGGATACCTTTTTTGCTTAGCAACAACCTATTTTTGTTATCTGCAGATATTTTATAAGTGCTATATTCACTAAATTGGTATGAATACCAATATGAGATCACACTTCTTACAAAAGTGGTAATTTTTAAAATATAGTTGCTATGGATACTTATATCGCTTAGCTACCAGATACTTTCCTTATTTACAAAGTGGTAAATTGATATTTGAATATTTTATCAGATTTTTGACCCACCTATATTGAATAACAATTGAGTATTTAGGTAAATAATATTTTAGGAATAATAAAAGCAAAAAATATAACAAGAAAACATTGTCAATTTTAAATTACATCAAAAAATTATAAAACAATAATATCATTTGAAGATTGTTTAAGTAATTGTAAAACATTTGAAGGAAATACTTTATGATTTGTTTGGTGTGATGTTGATTTACGCAGTGATGAAATTACAGGATCACTGGAAACTAGGAGTCTATTGATAAGATCAATATTTGTTGCTCTTCTGGATGTTTTTTGGCTGAAACTTTTGCAATAAGATTTAAAGTCTTTATTCTTGAGCTTCCTCTGACATAAGTCCAATGGGTAATGTAAGGCTTTTAATTATGTCATATCCATGTATCAATACTTTGCGAACTGATTAAGCCATGTAATACCATGGATAAAGGGGACACATATAATCTAAAAGTATCAAAACAATAATCCTTGAATTTTAAGCAGTCTATTTTATATCCTGAAAAGAGCCTTACCAAGATAATGTAAAATCTGAATATAAGATTTTGATCAATACCCAGAATTTCAGCTGTTTGTTCATATGCTGCAAAAGCACGTCTTGAGGTATTGCCATCATTGCTTGTTCCAGAACCACCACTTTTAGGGAAATCAACAACAAGTCCCATTTTGTTCATAAAACCAGTCTGAATCTTTTGTTTAGCTACAGATGCCTTTTCTTTGTGTTCTTTAGATCTTGCTTGCCACTTTCTTGTTTCTTCTTGTTTCTTTTTTTTTTTCAGATAATATTGTTTGAACCTTCCCATCAATCATTGTAAGTTCAATAATACAATTCACTTCAATAGAAGATCTGCAAACTTCTAATAAAATCATACCCAAGCTTTCTATCTCACTTTTAATGTACTGATCTTCTTCAATCACAGATTCCATTTTGTATGCAAATCTTATGGGTCTACAATAGGCTGTGGAGAACAACTTTTGATTTCTCCAAATAGGCACCTTTTCGTTGCTATTGTTAAATCCAGTGAAATCCAATGGGACTAGACAAGTAATAAATAATGATTCTTCACCCTTTAAATTTCTGTTAATGTCAGGTTCTGATAAAACTTGTTTATAAATGTTTTGGCCTGTAGCACCATCAAAACCAGCCTTACACATTAGTGTCATTGTTTTTATTGCTTTGTTGTTCAATATCAAGTGCCTTAGCACAGGTTCCTGAACTGCACAGATTCTTTGCAAAATATGAATCATTAAATCTTTTAAAGGAACTGAAGCTGAATATTCCTACACTGTTATGTTTGCAGGATAACATTTCAAATTTGCATCTCTGACATCATTGTAAGTGGGGTAGATGTTTTATTCTTTCTCCAAGGCTTCTCTTCTAATCAATTGATAGGAAGCTTTTATCAGACTTGCATCAATTATTAAAGCCAGTGCTTTGTCTGCTGAATATTTAGTTGCTTTATCTGTATTTGAAATATTTTAAACGTTCTTTGCAACAATAACAATTTATCTCTAAATTTTTTATAAGCAGCAAAAAATAATTAATTGGACAAATGAGATTCAATTAAACAAGATACACGTCGTTTTTACTAACAACTAGCGAAAATATGTTGTTACTATGCTATGCAAAGTAAGGTGTCCATAGTAACCAAAAAAAATTAACCTCAAAAGAATTGTGAATCTCATTTTAATACATACCCCCAATATTATGTACTTAGAGCAAGTAAAATACTGTTAAAACAATGTTGATGTAAAAATGAGTTGTTGCTATGCAAAATTTATTACCATAGCAACCAAGTTAAAACATAAAATCTGAACAGGGATTTGAGGAGATGAGCAATCAATTAAAACTCGATTGAAGCATCATATAGCTCAAATAAATATAACACAACACATGGCAAATTGTGGTAATTATTAGTTATAGTGCGGCAAAATATAAATTTCTTAAGAATTTTTTTTTTTTAATCTGTGATTTTCAAAGTTTAAGATACTTTATGCATGGAAATGCAAGAAAAAATCTTTATGTGACCATCAAAAGTTTCTCACAGCTTAGCAACTAGAAGAATTGTTACAAATTCTAGAAAACTACTTTATTGGTCCTTAACAGATTTTGGATGATGACAAGCTATAATGGTGACCATTCTAAGAGAGAGTAGAAATATGTGAAATTTTTTTTTGTTTAATGGAGAAAGTTCCCATAACAAAGCAATCTTAATAAAAGGAGTGTTAGTAATGAAACTTAATGAGTTGACAAGTAGTATTAATGTTCCATCTGATATTCCTAGTTCTACAACTTAAAACAGTACCACCAAAGAATGATACCTGGTGGCTGGATAATAGAAAAGATACAGGCAAGATCCAAATCAAATCCATTCTCTATATACCTTCTCTTTTTTTTACTTACAATATGCTTGATCATCTTCTTTTTATTATATTGCAATGTTAGTAAAATCAAATAAGAACATTCATAATTTCAACCCAAAAATATCTTTATTTCCTAAAGAAAAAGTATTTATACAACTTCAATATTTAAACAGTACCGAAGTAACCTGCCTACTAACATCAGACATGTATGTATGTGAGTATGTATGTATGTATGTATGTATGTATGTATGTATGTATGTATGTATGTATGTATGTATGTATGTATGTATGTATGTATGTATGTATGTATGTATATATGTATGTATGTATACATGCATGCATGTAAACTTTGGTTAAATTATTTATGAGTTGTTTTTGTACATTTTTTATTGGATTTAAGTCATTATAATTTATTTTATTTGTAATGACCTGTGTTTTGTAACTTTTTAATAATACAAAATATATTGATATTGATTGATTGTATGAGTCAAAATTTTTCAAATTAAAAAAAAAAAAAATTGTGATGTGTAAAAGATATGTAAAACTAATATATCATATAACTAGAACTAAAAGTGGTAAACTTACGTTTTAGTTTAAGCCAACAAATCAGCTGAACTAAAACTTTAATGAGCTCGTATTGGGGCACCGATACAAAATACTTAATGGAAAAAACGGAAATTTAATTGTAACATTGTGTTTATATGTGTTTATGTCTTTAGCTATTACGAATTATAGTTTTTTTTTTTACTACAATAAAACTTAAGTGATAACAATAAGCACTGATGCCTTCGACCATATTGGCTCTCCTTCTTTGAGGTTTTAGAATTATTCAAAGCGACAGATTAAACCGCTTAAATTGTGGATTGAGAAATACCCATTGGCAGATAAATTGCGCTAATTGAAAATTGAAAAAAGCTGGTAACATTTTGCAACAAATATATCAAACTGATGTAACTTCTATGCTAAACACTAATAATAAGTAGTATATCAATTTATCTGTTTATCAAAATGAGCAATTAAGTGATAATGAGAAGGTAAAACTTAAAAAAACATGCTGCCTTAGTTTTTATTTCTTAGTATTTGAAGTTGGTATCTTTTAAAAACATTTGTGGCTCAAGTGACCGAATGCCTGACTTAACCGTCCGAAAATAAAAGTTTTCTGCAAACAATGATCTGCCGGAAATATCGTGAAAATCTAAATATTGTTCATATTAAAAAAGCATACTCTGTAAATCTATCTATTTGAAAATTCTGCGGATAAAAACGAAGAAAACAATGTGTTTTGAGTGCATATCTTTTTTCATTTTCTATACGTCTGAGGTTTCCAAAGATGTGTAAAGGCGGATTTCCACGGAGCGAATTATTTCGTGCGACGGATTTTTTTCGAGGCTCGTTTTTCGCCGAATCAGAATTTTAAATTCCATCATCAATTTGGCACGCTTTTTTTTTGCTACAAAACGTGTCATTAATAAGAAAAAGGTTGTTATTGATTAGTAGAAAAATAATTATTTTAAAGATACTGCAAATAAAACAAGAAAAATTAAAGAAACGATTTTGGGTAAGGAAAATTTATGCTGAACGCCTATAGTAAGGAGAGTTTCATTTATTAGTACGAAATTTACGTTTGCACGACCAGGAATACTTTTTTAAGTATTTTCATGTCTCCAACAACTAACGAAGAGTTGCTTGTGTTTGTAACGCCTATCATTGTGAAACAAAGAACTATAATGAGAGATCCTGTCAGTCCAAGTGAGAGGTTGGCCGTAACACTTAGATTCCTTGTAACAGGAGATGCTCAGTGTACTATTGCTGCAAGTTACAGAATCAGTGCTTCCACTATCAGTAGAATTATTAGTGAAACGTGTGCAGCCATTTGGAATTCATTGAAAGAGAGAAATTTTCTACACGTCCCATCAGAAAAACACGAATGGAAGTCAATTGCTAAAGAATTCGAAAATATTTGGGATTTTCCGCATGCTATAGGTGTCTCAGCTTGCATAGATGGCAAGCACATTATTATGCAAGCTCCCCATAATGGAGGGTCAGAATATTTCAACTATAAAAAAACGCATAGTATTGTCCTTCTAGCAGTTTGTAACGCTAAATACGAATTCATGGTAGAATTCATGGTAGACATTGGTGACTCGGGAAGACAGAGTGATGGTAGTGTTTTTAATAATTGCAGTCTTGGTTATGCAATTGAAAATAATAAATTAAATTTTCCTGATCCCATAAATATTTGTAATTCTGAAAAAATATTACTAAAAAGATAATATATATATATATATATATATATATATATATATATATATATATATATATATATATATATATATATATATATCTTTATCATAGCCTGTCTATTTTTTTTTAATGGGAGTTCTTTCATAATTGGAATAAGGCTTCGACAAAATAGAGTAGTTTCATCGTCTTCACCATCTTCCATCGTCTATTTAACATATTGTCACACTCTACTAATGATTGAGACAATTGTGAGAATGACTCCTTGTTCTGATTTCTCTACATCATAAAATAGGGATATATGTTACAGAATAAAAATTTTATAACGTAATAAGTAAATATGGTTACCATTTTTGAAATAAACAACCCAAAATTATGTAAAAGAAAGCTTAAAACTTAATCAGAAAAAAACGTATTGTGTAGTGTCATTAAAAAAAAAATTTTTGAACTTTCATAAAGAACATTTTCTATAATCAACTAAACTATAATCACTTAAACAAAATACAATCAAATAAAAAGTACAATTATCACTACTTTTTATTGAATTTTTAGTGATGTTTTTAAATTAAGGTATTTGTAATAACATTCTATTTTTGAATTTTTTTTTTACGAATTTATCCAAATCTTTGAAATTGTATTCAATTTCGAATAAAATGGCAATGGTGCCAGTCTCTTCTGTCTCTTTCATCAGTCTTCTGAGTCTCTACATAACACCTGTTTTTTCTTCCTGCTAGTTTTAATATGAACTTGTTTTTTTTTTTCAACTTGTTTCGCCAAAGAATGAAATTCCAGGAATGAAACAACAAACACCGTTACGAAGTCTTTGCGGTTTCTAAAAGAAAAATATTCAACAAATTTATGCCGTCGTTCTTAACAAATTATTTTAGAAAAAATTTCAAAATATCTTGCGACAGATTCTCTGGTTGAAACAAAATAACTTTACGCATCGATTTAGGAGAAAAAGATTACCTCATCCAACATATCTTCTCTAAGAAGAGATTCGCAAATAGAACTTGGTTGAGACGTCACTAAACTGGAGTTACTGCAATCAATATTCCTTAACTTTGCTCGCTTAATACAAATTTGACAAGTTTGACTTTCTTTTTCGTTGGTTTGATTTTTTTTAATTTGCTCGCTGCATATACAATTAAATTGGTCATCCGTCTGCGAGTTCAACGAGAAAAAGTTTCTACTCATAGTTCTACCATTGGAGTCACAGTAGCATTTTAGCCATTGATAACTCCACAAATGCGAGTTTTCGGTGACAGGGCTCAGAAGAGTGCTTTTGTCTTTTTTGTCTGAAAAATCTGAGGAAATATTTTCAGTTTCATCGCTATCGTTGGATACATAAGCTGACTCCTCGCTAACATCATCCTTGGCCATTTGAAGCAGTTTTTCTAGTTTATTTATTCTCAGTTGATATTCAATTTGTAGCTTGTGTATTTTGTACTCGTTTTTCAAGCGGTAATTATCAAAGTCAGCTTTTGTAGATTTCAAAGATGTTTCAAACTTTTCACGCGAAACATGTTCGTAATCGTATTTGTGTTGAAGTCCAGAGATTTGTTGCTCGTAGGCCAATCTTTCTTGTTTAGTTATAACAACCGCCGTACGACTTGGTTTTTTATCTTCGTTGCTTTCTAATGAAACAGGAAGAGGCAACGTAGGTGTTTCGCCCGATATCTTTATTTGATTAGATAATAAATGACGCAAAACTTTAATTTCTTTCTGATATTGCTTAATCATGGTATCTTTTGGATCCTCATTAACGCGTGGTCGATTTTTAATGTTTTTTGCTCGGTTAGCGTAGCGCAAAGTACTTAATGTTTCTCCGTAATTGTTATCGCCTGGACTAACACAAGCGATCATAAGAGTGCGCGAATTTCCACCGAGCGAATCTTGCAGCAAACGCGTGAGCTTGGAAGCGCGGTAAGGAATGTGTTTTGATTTCTCATTTACTAGTGCTGATATAACGTTTCCTAAAGCGCTCAAAGATAGATTGATTTTGGTAGCTTCGCGAAAACGATCTCCTTCCGATTTTGAATGACGCTGGCGCTCACTTCCAGCGAGATCAACCAAATTTAATCGACCTAAAGATTTATTATGTCTTATTTTTAATTATTATTTTACATCATAATAACGCTTGTTTTATGATCATAAAAAGTGTAAGTTACCAGATCTAAAATGTTCTTGTTGATCTCGATCGCTAAAGAATGAAATTTCGAACTCGATAGTGAATATGCAATGCGATCGAGAAGAGTCAGGGTTTTGAGCCGTTGAACCTAAAACACGGTTCCAACTTCCGATTTCCAGCACTTCTTCCATGTCTTCAATACATGTTACCTCAATATTGGTTAGGTCTTTGACATAAACGCCTAGATAAAACAAATTAAATTCAATTAATTTTATTTACAGTGATGAAAAAAAAGACACATGCAGAATCTCACTTGAAAAAAATACAGTTTATTGACGAGCATTGATAATTTTTTCATTCACAGTTTATTGTTATCCATCTTATTTAAAAAAAAAAATATTTTGCTCTCTTTGTTTTCAGGGTTACAGGATTGACAATTTAAAAAAAAAAAATTTTTTTGGATTTCTCTTTTCAGTATCAACGTGCCGAAAATAACCCTTTTGGAAAATTACCCTTTTGGAAAATTACCCTTTTGGAAAATTACCCTTTTGGAAAATTACCCTTTTGGAAAATTACCCTTTTGGCTGTTAACTAATTTTCGAAAAGTTGATTTTGGAATAGCATACCATGCAGCTTTTACAAACTTCCACAACTGTTTTTTGTTTCGCAGTTTTTGTCTTGCTTTACCATTTTTCAAAACTTACCATAACTTTTTATAGACTTTAAATCTGGGGATTATACTGGTTGATAGAATTGCCTTATATAACGATAAAAGGTAATTGTATTAACCAGCATAATTCCCAGATTACAGAGGTGTTGGAACCATCTCTTAGCTTTAAAAACTATATGCTTAGGATTGTTATCATACTCAATTGTCCAAATCAACGCCATTTTATCCTCAGCATATTGAAGCATAGTTTATCCAAGCATCTTGATACAGATATCAGCTGTCGTATTGTCTGTGAATACGACCAATACCTGATGATAAGAAACATTTCCACACTGTAATTCTTCTATCACCAAATTTTACTGTTTTTAAGTATAACTCGGATCATATTCTTTATTTGATAGTCTGCGTACATACTACTTGCCATGTGATTCCAAAATGATAATTTTAGATTCATCTTTCTACAAAACAACGTCATATTTCTTATTTGTCCTTAATTTTTACAGAAAGTTAATATTTACAGAAAATTTTAAAACTTATTTTAATGGTTTTGCTGGAGATAAATAGATTCTTTCAAAAATCAAATTATCTTCTCGATTAGTCGTTGCTCTTTTCCGAACTCTAGTTTTGATACTCTTAAGTAGTTTAGGTAGCGCTCTTGAATCATTCCAACAGAGCACTTTATTTGTCTTGAAATTTTTCGACATGACTTTCCACTATTCTTGAGTTGCTGAATTATAAGGAATTCAGTAGAGTTGCAATTTGCTTGTATACCCATGAATCTTAAGTTAGAACCGTCGCATAAAACTTTTGTTTATGTATATAAAATATGAGTACATTACTTACTTTAAATTAGTTTATTTTCTAATACACAATTGTTAAAGAACTTGGTTTTACATAAATTTTTATATTACAAAATTTATTCAAAACAGGTGCTTTTACTTTAATTGCAAATTATTAACTGAACATACAAAACTTAAGTAACTTACCAAGTTGACAAAAAAAGATAAATTTTTTGTTATTACAAAATCAAATATATCATGTCGAAATAGGGAGTTTTTTTTACGAGTCTATTTCACGAGAACTCTTAAAAACTAATATCATTTTCATTTTTATTCATCCCGTAAATTGGAAATATTTTGATTGAACGTAAAAAAGTCTAATGCAAAAAGATTGAAAATTATAGTTTAAGATGGGTTTCATTATGTTTTAGTTTATTCTTTAAATTAAGGTCATTTGCAACTACTCATTTTTTACTTACACTTCTCCGCTAATGCTGTACCAGCGTACAGCTGCCTCATTTTTTATTAAAAAATAATAGGAATGAAGTTGAAGAAAAAATATGCATCGTGGGACTTTATATCGTTGCAAGATAAGTATTAAATATAGGGCTCTGTATCGTTGTCATATGCCGATTATAAAAATCAGTGTTGTGATGCAAAAAAAAGTGTTAAACAAAGTCCGAATCCTTGTTCCATTTGTAAAAGCAATTTTGATTTATACCTTTCTCAGGATGTTCTTTGACTTCAAGCTTATGATTGTTTTGCTTTTGCAACAAATCGCGAATTTCTTCATTATATATTTCTAAGTAAGAAGTTCGAACAACGTAATAACTGACATCAGTCGCTTGAATACATTCGAATATTTGTTGAAAAGCCCGGGGCATAACACCACGTTGAGAAGACGGTTTTTGTACCCCTTAAATTTATAAATGACAAAAATTAGTTCTTCTAAAGTTCATACTTACTCATGCAGTTATTAATCTCTATTACATTTGATATTTCAAACTGCACGTCAAAGTTTGATTCGTTGTTGCACAACAAGTTAAACATTCTAGAGTTCAAAAAAAAATACCACGTAAAACATTCAAAGAGTTCACAAGCTGCAAACAAATTTTATAAAAAATACCACGTAAAACATTCAAAGAGTTCACAAGCTGCAAAACATTCTAAGAGTTCACAAGCTGCAAACAAATTTTATAAAAAAATTTTATTTCTTGGGTCGAAATAAAAAAGATTAAACTTATTTCCTAATTCAAAACTCTCATAAGGAAATTAAAGTACCAAAAGCAATTCGTAACTTTCTTATGAAAAAATCACGGATTAATTTCAGCACCACAAAGTACTTATAACAAGAATCATCTCGATCTGCAGACATATACTACAATGAAGATAAAAGTTTGAACAGTTTAATACCTTGCATGGAAAATGTTTTTCCGCAAGACGTTTGGCCGAATGCAAAAACACAACCGTTGTAACCGAGAAGAACACTCTCAACTAGAGGCGATACAGCTTCGTTGTAGATTTCTTCATTAGTTGCGTCTGTGGCAAACACGTGATCGAACGTGAATGAACGGTGCCGGTGAGTATTGATGTTGCCTTAGTAAAAACCAGTCAACCGATTTTAAATTTCCGAAAAAACAATTTACATATTATATATAACATAAATGAATATGGTAAATGTACAAGAAACCCAAGAATATAACATTTTACTTGATCGAGACAAAGTTATTTGTCTTTCTAAAGTATCCACGGAAACTACAATATCCACATTGGCGTCTATTTCTCTTTCATTAAGCGGACGGCAGCGAACAATCGCTTTAACACTCTCGCTCATTTTTCACGACTGCTTTGAAAGTCAATTTTCCTTTAAAAAAACCACATTTTCAAACTCATTATTTTTTCAAGCACATGTTAATCAAACAATAATAAAAACACCCTAAAAAAATTACAACATACGAATGGAAATAAATAAAAACTTTGTAAAACTGTTAAATGAAAAACTTTTGTATTTCAAATGAAATATACCTATCAAAATGTCATTTTTTCTTTGTTAAAAAAAAACAAACTTTATTTGACTGATTAAATTAACAAATAAAAGTTTGGCGTTCAATTTCCTTAAAAAAAAAAAAAAAAAAAAAAAAAAAAGCCCTTAAAAAGTAACCCCAAAATAATACATCATTTGTTATTTTAATTAGTTCCCCAATTTATTTTTGATAAGTTTAATTAAGCGTACGTTTTGTTAAACATAAGAGACACGGACATTTACTCTGTTTACCAAAAATAAACACCCAGCTTCACTCTCTTTTTGCAGCTTTTATTTACACAGTTAAGTGAAATTTAAGGGGGTAAGCTGTTCACTTATCTAATATGCTTGAATGCTCATTTAATTGCAATAGGTCAGTAATTCTCAAACAAACGTGAACCGAACTAAGCTATTTATAAAATAAACGTGAACCGGAAAAAAAATGCAATAAAATTTAATACTTAATTTGGCTGTTATTTCAATTTTTTCTGTGTGTAATTAACAGTGACAAGCTAATTTATTTCTCAAAAGTTTTTTGCTTACTTTAAATAAAAAAAATTTAGTTTCAATTAAGAGGTCAAAGTTTTGTGCAGTTCAAATGACTTTCAGTGCAATTTACCCTTTCAAACCACCAAATACATGGTGAAAAGATTTACTTTCAAGGCACCATTTCAACCACATAAACATACAGTACATCAAGCAACATAATAAACTAGCATAAATTACTATATATTAATAAGAAAAATATGTATGTATGTATGTATGTATGTATGTATGTATGTATGTATGTATGTATGTATGTATGTATGTATGTATGTATGTATGTATGTAATATTACATACTTGGTGTCTCTTATTTGTTTAAAAGAAATTGTTTTAGTAGCAGGCATTGTCTACAACTAATGTTAAATTTAAACTCGATAAAGCTCAATATATTAAAATATTTTTATACAGAATGGCGACTAGAGATGTGCAGCGATCAAAAGAACGACGAAGCATAAGTTTAAAATAAATTTTTTTAGTTCTTACTTTTAATTTGTATTTAGCGAAGAAAAATTATTTACAGCAACCAATGTTGAATTCCGCAACACATTTAGTAAAATTTTTATGCCTACTAGGCTCAGTGAATATCGTGCACCACACGAAACTTAAATTTGAAGCTAGCTATCGTGTTACGTAAGTTTAACACCGATTTAAAGGGCTCGCAAATTTCAATGTTCTCGTATCGGAAAAAATCTTAAAGAATTTATTACAGGAAATGAAAGAGAATAATTCTTTTATAATATTTGGTGAGCGGCAACTTAACGCACTAGGTTTCAAAAAATAATAATCTTATACCTTCATACCATAAATGTAACCTTTATAACCGAAATCAAAATGTCTCACCTTCGTACTCATTCTCTAAACAAAAATACCAAATCTACTTAAGGGAGAAGAAAGACAGACTATACGCACATTTTATACGCCTATGTTAACTGATGCGAGGTCGACATTTAGTTCGATTGAAATAATTAATTTTTAACATTTTTTTTGAATTTTTTTATTTAAGTTGTTGTCAGTTAACAGAAAAGCACAAGTAACATACAAACATGGAGACTACAAACATGGAGACCAAGCGGAACCAATTGTCATCACATGAGTTAACACTAAAAAAAAATAAGTTAACTTCTAGCTTTCATTTCCATGATTAATAATAATAAAAAATTCGCTCCTTCAAAACTTTTGTCGTTTATTTCCAAGATTTTAATGTTAACTTTTAGCGACATATTTTGATGTCATGTTTTGGAACAGAAAAGATAACATGAACTTAATCAACCTATTTATTTGTATATATTCCTATACTATTCGCAATATATACTCTAAGCATATGCGCTAATATCGATTAGATATCGTTTGTATCATGCAACACAAAGGGAACAAAAATGTATGCTACTTAGATATTCAATTATTCAAGATTCCATTTACAAATTTGATTTACAAATCTTTGGCAACAATAATTCAAGCAATAAATTACATTTATATTTAAAATAGGTCTATGAACTCATCATTATAATTCGTCAAGTAAATCGCAATAATCTTCGGAAACCACTGGAACCCTTGTGTTTGTCGAACTAAACAAAAGGAATTTTTTAATTAACAATATGGGAGACCGGGGCAAGTTGGATACAGGGATAAGTTGACACACTGCGTTTAACTTTGGAATTTTACACCAGAAATTTCCAAAATTCACATGGAGCCTTCTCGCTTAACTAATTCATCTTTCAGTGTAGTATTAGGGCTATAAGCGCATGCGCATAGAAGTTATAGCGATTTTTGTGTTTTTTTTTTCTAATTTTGTAATTTTTGTAACTATATTGCTTTTTCAATTTTAAAAAGCAGTAGCATTAGCTATAAGTAAACTCGAATAAATGTAGGTGTTGTATGGTTCGCTCTAACCAGTCACATTTTGTGTTTCTCAATACTTCGCGTTTTTGGGGATTTATAAGCTATTTTTTGAGCAAAAAGTTTTTGGAGTTAGTTGGCAACATATGCCAACTTACGACTTTTCACATTAGCCGTAAATTCACATAAGTTATATAACACTATAGATCTACAGACATGCGAAATTATAAAAAAAAAGTAGACAGGCTTGTAATTTCTAAGTATGCCAACTTACCCTGAGAGTATAGGCAACTTACCCCGCGTCGGGGTAGGTTGGTACATATTTTTTTCTTTTTTGGAGGCCCTTTTTGGGCCATCAAATATATTTTTTTAATGTTTGAGACTTGAACATGCTTGCCAGATTCATATTCTTTTGAACTGCGATTTGATATCCTCAAAAAAGTTCACCCAGAAATACACAGAGCTCAAAAACTAAAACTGTAGCCAACTAGCCCTGGTCTCCCCTACAACAAAATACCAGTATTAAAAAAAATACTACAAAACATAAGTATTGAAAGAAAAATTTGACGCCAAAAGGTACTTTTACGAGCAGTAATTTTCAAACTAGATGTAAATCTCCCTCCTCATATCCACCAGTTCCCTGTTTTAAATGTAAGCCGTTCTTTTTTAAAAAGAGTTACCGTGCTGTGACCTAACAAAATCCTATGCTGTAAGAAAGTCCGAATGTAACAAATGATAAATTTTGTATATTATAAAATAAATATTTACATAGACTTTATAATTTAAATAATAACTAGATATCCAATTAAAATAAAAAAATATTTTACCAAAATATTTATTTTACAATATAAAATTTATAATTTGTTACATTAGGATTTCTTACAACATAGGACTTTGTTAGGTCACACCACGGTATGTAAGAATAGATTGAATTAAGTTTTTTTAAAATCTGTTATAAGATCTGCAAGATGTTTGTACAAAGGGATTTTACCACCTTTTTTTTTAAAAAAAAAGCTCCTCAAAACGTAAAATATAAGATTTAACTATAGTTTTTAGTAAATGAACACACCTTGAACTGCTTGAATTTTGCATTGGCAAAGAAATAAACCTTGGCACAGTAACTGGTGCTTTTGGTTTCGATGAGCGAACTTTCCTAAAATTTACATAAAACTTTTATTGAGTTAAATTTACAAACTTAACTTAAAAAAACGTTTTTAGATAAATAAAAAAAAAGACCTCTTACTTTTGCTTGCTTTTTCGCTTTGGAATATCAACATCATCGGGCCCTATTGAGCTACTTAAATTATCCAAGGAATCTTTGCAGGAACTTTGAGGTCCAATACTCTTCTAAAAGAGGTTTTACAGTTTTCTCTGTAGCCAAATATATATATAGATATATAATAGCAGTAGATATTTAAGACAAATTTTCTCATTATTTTCTCAAAAAAAAAAAAAAAAAAAAAAAAAAATTTTTATATATATATACCTTCGTGCGATTGTTATCGTGATCACTGAAAGAACAATTAAGCTATTAACAACTTTTATTAACAACTTTCAAAATGCATGCTGTAATCAAGAAATGAAATATGCTAACCTTTCTGTGTCTGAATATTCAGATGATTTGTTTTCTATATTATAAAGATTAAAGAAATTATATTTGTTGGGGGTGCACTAAGGATAACGATTTTAAATAAACACTTATTACATTTAAATAGTAAAAATTACCAATCTTTTGAATGTTGGATTTTAAAGACTTTTGTTCAACTAAAATATATATATATATACATAAAATTAATCAGATATATAATAATAATAAAAAAACAAATATATAAAGATATTAAAATCAATAATAATAAAAAAAGGAAAAGCTTTTTTTATTTTTTAAATGAATTTTTGGGGAGCTTAAAATTATTACTTGCCCCCAGACCTCATATTTATCTCTGCTCCTATGTTATATAGATATAGGCATTGTCTATATCTATAAACTACCTATATATGTATAAAAACATATCTACAAATCTTGTCTCTAAAAATATCTGTAAGGTTGGCTCTTAAAATAGAAAGTTTAGAATCATCTTCAGAGATGGAGTCAGTAGCCAGTTCTATTAAAATGGAAATAAAGAATGTGCACCATAAAATTTTTTGTAATCAGACAAAATTTAGGGATAAAAATAGTTGAAATTGTAAACAAAATGTAAATTCATTGTAATTAGACAAATAATAACTGTTTGTAAAATTTACAAAGTAAAATTGGGAAACAAATAATAAATATTCTTTAAAAAAATGATGTAAATTCACAGTCAGACCTATGACTACTGCTACAGGAAGTCATGAATGTTACAGGATATGCAACCAAAAGAGCAAGAATTAACATACATCCTGGAATTACATCAATAACGGACAGAACATCATTTAAAAAAGGAACATTTGCCATTAAAAAAGTTGCAATAAGTCTTGGTTATGATGAAGACATCAAATAACTATAAAAAAGCCAGCTGTGACAAGCAAAGTACAAGTATCTGCAGATGCCCAGTGTTTGGAAGACTGAGATAACAGACAATGCTGTACTGAACTTTGACAACAGAATAATACCATACTTAACTTTGCAACTTGATAATTGCAAAAAACAATTCAATTGAAATTTTGTGTGACTGAAACAACTGCAATGGAGCTTTTAACATTATTCATTATCCATTCTTCATGTTATTTGAAAAATATAAATACTGGTTTAGCCAGCAATACTTTTAATGAACTGATAAATGTTAGTAAACCGATTCATTTAATAAAGCTTGTAAAGCTCAAAACCACCCTTAATTGTTAAATAATATTTGTAATATTTGTCTTACATGTAGTATAAAAAAAATAGTTATGTTTATAACACTTCTTGTCTTATATGTAGTATAAAAAAAGGTTTTAAGCAGAAAGTAGTTACAAATCACCTAAGTAAACTACTAACGTTCATTCTTTAGGGCACGAATCTTTGCTTTTTTTTCATTTAAAACCAAACAGAACTAAAAAAAGAAAAAATTAGGAAAAATTAAACTTCAAAGAGTTTCTGACTATTTAAGTAAGAATTTATTTTACCTTTGAAAATAGCTCATGCTCTAATTTGTCTTTTTCCAGAAGATAACTTTTCATTCTCTATATAGCAGAATATTAAGTTTAAGAAGAAATTTCAAAACAATTTTTGTTTCATTAAAAAACATTTGAAAACTAGTATTATTATACATTTCAGTAATTAAAGGCATCTTTAATTGTCTAAATACAAAAATTGTTTAAATAACAAAAATTTAAATTTCAAATTAACTACTTGAGATGAATTAAATTATGATAACCTTATGTCTCAAAATTGATCTTTAATTTATTTGCAAACAATAATTTAGAAAATGTAAAAGCAAAAAATTAACTGTAACTGATCTTCAATATCTTGTGAATTATGCAAATTTTAAAATTTGATTTGCAATATTTTTATGATGTCCATGATTCTGGTGCTTGCATTTTCACTTTCTTGTGGTTATCATTTGAACATTATGGCGATAAGAGTAAAAGATTTCATACATTATCTAAAACCATCTTCATTCATCTAATTGTTTGATCTGTTTATGTATACTTTTTAAACAATATTTCATTAACATTATAAGCTGAAAAGACATTCTTTGATATTTAACCCATTATTTACCTTTTCTTTTGATTTGCAACAGGTATTTTGCAGTGTTTTTCTAGACTTTTAAATTTGACTCTAAAAACCCTAAGTATTTGTATAGTGGTATTAAACTTCTCTTATTTCTCAAACATAAACATATTGTAGAATAACTTGGCAAAACATCAAAAACTTTTAGCTTTGTCCAAGAGAGATATTCTCCTTTAAAATTTTTGCCTAAAAACACCAATAAAAGATGAACTTAATCAGTACTTAAAAAGTAAATGATGTAAATGAAGCAAAAACCATCTAAAACTATCATACACTTGCAGATTAATAATTATTTTTCATTCTTCCGTTGTTGTCTAAAATAAAAAATATATTGTTAAATAATTGCAAAACATTTAAAGCTTCAAACCTCTTTTCCCCATGCCCCATTTTTTGATTCCTTGATATTAAAATTGCATTATTCAGTTTGTTTTCAAATCTATTTACACATTTGTTGTAAACAATTTACTTTCATTTTTTTAAATTGCAACATTTAAAAATGCCACATTTAAAAATCATTAAGATTGCAGCAAATTTCTGTGTTTTTTTGTGTCTGCAAAAATGTGAACAGGAACTAACAACATTTATGAGCAAAAGAGTGCACTAACTTATTAAAAAGGACTTGAATTTCAAGAGGTTCCAGGAGTTTGCAACAACTGTTGGAAGTTGCTCCAAAAATTTAATCAAGGTGAATCAAAAAGTTTAACTGCCTGCAGTTAAACTTTGATTCCAGATAAAGCCACACTCTCAAAATTCTTTGAACTCTGAGTGTTTGATTGCAAGATCGGAAAACTAAAGCTGAACAAATACATCCATTTAAAAGCAAACAGAAAGAACCAAAAGATACTACTGCAGTGCTGACCAGAAGCAAAAGACTAGCCTGCAAAGCTGAAACTTAAGATGCAACTCTTTCATGGTGGTTAACTTGACAAACATACCACTTTTTTCAATGTACCAGACTTCATCAAATACCATGGCACTTCATTTGAATTATTTAGAGAACAGGAAACAAAAACAATGCATTCAAATTCAAAGATCACTGGAAAAGATACAAAGGAAAAAATTGCCAGTATGGCTCAGAGCTCTTGCATTGAATTGTCAACTATAAAAACAACAAATATTTGTCAAGTCATTGAAGAGAATTTTCAATGACATTTTAAATACATATACTTGGAAGTTTTTAGCAAGAGTATATGACCAATAAAAACAAGTATATCAAATTGGAATCATTTGCACAGAATTCATACTCAATGGCTGTGTAGTGATTACTTATTCAGATTTTTCATATGTAAATATACCTTCTGATTAAGTTATTTAGTACGAAATATGTATTTTTATGTAACATCACTCATGTAAAGTTTATGGTAAAAGAATATAGCTCTTGAAACATGTGAACTGAATGTTTTTTTTTCCATCCAAATCTTAAAAATCAAACATCTCTCTTGGATTAAAATGTTTTGCAAGTTTGCATAGTTACTCTCAGGGCTGTGGAGTCAAAGTTGGAGTCGTGGAGTTGGAGCTCTGACTCCAGCTTAAAAAAAATCTTTCAAAGTTTCATAACTTTCATATGAATTTTATATATGTTAGTCATTAAAATAGTTTAGGCTCTGTCAGTCTAAAGCTTAAGTATTAAACTCTAGCCCTCAAATTGTTACAAAACTTTAAGTCCCAGTTTGCTCTGATAGCTGTAGGATATCCAGACATAATGGGAATAGTAGTAATAGTTTGCAAAAACTGTAGGACTAGGAGTTTGATATGTTAATATATATATATATATATATATATATATATATATATATATATATATATATATATATATATATATATATATATATATATATATATATATATATATATATATATATATATTACTATTGTTATTATATAAACTAAATAATTAGCTTGGTTTATATTACATTACTTAAAGTTTCACCCAATAGCGATCATCAGATGTTATCTGATGATCGCTATTGGGTGAAACTTTAAGTAATGTAATATAAACCAAGCTAATTATTTAGTCTATATAATAACAACAATAATAATAATAATAATAATAATAATAATAATAATAATAATAATAATAATAATAATAATAATATATATATATATATATATATATATATATATATAGGTTGAGTTGTATTTAATGTACGTAAACTAGAAAGTAAAGAACAATTTTACCTTTCTAGTTTACGTACATTAAATACAACTTTACATATTTAATAGAAAAGCCCATAATTATTGCACAATTATGCAAAAAGGTCAAAAGCTGAAATGTTTTTAAATTAATTTCTTTGAATACTTCAAAGTTAAAAGTTCTTTATTATCATTTTTTCTGCGGTCTTGACAATTTACAGTTTTTAAAAAAAACACTTATTTTCAATTTACAAATATTTTCAATTTCAAGCTTTTCCTCAAAGAAAATTGAAAATTTACTGAAGTCTTAATTATGCACACTCTTTTGTTAAAATATATTTTGAAAACAAAAGAACTTTTTAATTACTTTTAATGCCCAATGTAGCAGTTGCGCTTTTTACTTTTTTAGATTATGTACATAAAATACGACTCAATCACATCTATGTATGTATGTATGTATGTATGTATGTATGTATGTATGTATGTATGTATGTATGTATGTATGTATGTATGTATGTATGTATGTATGTATGTATATTTTAGTTTTATAAAAGAGTTCATAGCAGCCACAGAAATGCATTAATTTGTTGCAACTTACCCCACTGGGGTAGGTTGAGCAGCTGGGCAAACTTTTCAAATAATTTCTCAAACAAATTTAAAAAAGTTTTTCTTTCCTAAGCCATTTTTAGCAGATAGAATTATCTTTCTAACAAAAAATAATGTAAATCCGATGCACCATTAAAGAGATCTGTTAGAATAAGTAAAAATTGCTCAACTAGCGCTGCCCTACTGCCCTGATCTACTGCTTTACAATAGTTCAATAAATAACCCCTGGTGTCTAAACATAGCACCTGCACTTTTCACATTTTTCTTTCTCGGACAAATGTAATTCTAACATATAAATTTATACATAGTGGACAGCTGTGAAATATATATAAATTTGTGTGTATATACATTTTAACAATTGTGTGCAATTGTTTTTAGGAAAAACAGTTGTCATTTGAATTGTGAGCACATTATAAAAAAAACTGACAATGTCAAAGAAGCCTCCTGTTAAGTCTGCTGTATTTGAACATTTTACTATTACTCAAGATGGAAAACATTTTGTCTGTCAGTGTATGACAAATGATCCAGATGAAAACAAATACTGTGGAGTCAAGATCAGTGCATATGCAGGCAAAGATAAAAATGCTCCTACAAGAGCTTCCAATCTAAAGAGACATTTACAGAGCTTTCATTCTGAACTATTCAAAGTAGTGAAAGAGAAAGATTGCATCCAAAGTAATGAACCAGTGACCAGCACTTCCAGCCAAGCAAGGGAGCAGAGAACCTTGCAGATATCAGTTGCAAGATATTTTGAAAAGGACAAAGTTACTGTGACAATGACAGTAGATACATTTAAAAAACAGATCATAGAGCTTGAGGTAAAGAATGGTTTGCCTATATCATTATTTTCAAAACCAGCTTTTATGGGTCTTAATGGAGAAATGACCCGCAAGCTTAGCATTTCTCTGGAGAGAGAGAGAGTATTAGAAAATTAGTGATTGAAGAAGCTATTAGACAAAAAGAAGAACTTAGAGAATCTCTCAAAGTATGCTTTGTGTTTCTTAAAATGGACGGCTGTACACATCATAGAGTGAACTATTTTGCGATCAATGTCTGATATGTTTGTGAAAATAATGAATTAGTTCCCAAGACATTGACAGTAAAAGACGCCAAAGCTCATCACACCAGTGAATTTCTCCAGGTCTAATTGGAAAAGAATCTTCAAGAATATGAACTTAAAAAAGAACAAGTTCTTTCAGTTGTAACTGACAATGCTTCAAACATGATAAGCACCATTAAACTGATGAACAAGACTACTCAAAGTGATAGGCAGCTGGAAGAACATACTAGGTTCAGAGAAACAGATATATTGAAAATGGAGGAACACAGTATAGAGACAGAGGAGCAAACCAAAGTTGCTTCAGATGAACAGCAACATGATAGCTTAAATGATTTTATTGAAACTATGTCAATACGTTTTTGCATTCATCACATGCGCTGTGCTGTGCATACGCTACAGCTGACTATACAGGATGGTCTGCAAGAAGGACATGCTGCTGCACTAATTAAAAAATTGAGAAAATTGGCTACTGCTGCCAGAACCCCTAAAGTTGAGACAATTTTGAGGAGACGTGCTGGAAAAGGGGCAACTATTGATCAAGCCACACGATGGGGAAGTACCTACTTAATGATTCAATGCTTGGTTGAACTAAAACCTTTTCTCGTAGACATGGCTAATCCTCAATTGATGCTACATGAAAGCCAAAGAAAACAGGTGAAAGAGCTTGAAGAACTGCTACAACATCCATTTCCAGTGACTAAAAAATTGCAAGAAGAGGACTTAACTCCAGGTATTTTTCTTAAAAAGTGGTAATTTGCCTGTCCCAAAAAGGAGCATTATCTGCAAGTGGCATTGCCGCTTCAATAAAACAGAGAAAAAGTACTATTAGAAAATAAGAATCTTTTGGCAGCTGTTTATGTAGATCCAATGCATCGGATAATTCTTGATGATTAACAACTGACAAAAGGAAAAGAAGCTCTGTTTGAAATAGCAGTAAGAATGAACAAGTTGCATACTGTCAGGAACAAGAGGAATTGGGTCATACTACCACATCTTAAACATCATCTACTGATGAAGAACTTGATTTTGAGAAATATTTGGACCATAAAGACCGTGCAAAGCGTTACCACATGGAAAAAGAGTCATCCCTATCAGAGAACACCGCCAGTAAATTTCAGCACAGTTTTTCATGTGCATTAAAAGCAGTGGAACAATTTGACTGTTCATCAAAAGTAACAGAACTGCAAGCAATTGATATGTATCCTGAAATGGTCAAAGAAGTTGCCCGAGTGGTTACTGCTTTGCCACCAACTCAAGTTAGTGTAGAGAGGTTGTTCTCTGCACTAGAAATAATAAGATTTGAGGACATCCATGAAGGAAGATCTGACGGACTCAATACTTTTTCTGAGGACTAATTCATAATTTAATTAGTGACTACATAAGAGTTTATTGTATATCTATTTACAAAAGTTCAGAAAAGTTATTTGTTCAGAAATTGTTTTCTATTAAATATTGTGTAAAGCACTAAGTGGTCAGATTATTTATATCATGGTGATGAAATAGGCAATCTTAACATTTTACCACAGTAAATTTGTTGTTACAAATTGGTGACTTATGAAGGAGTTGGAGTCAGGAATCAGAGTCTGCCTATGATAAAGTTAAGGAGTTGGAATCAGAACTGTGGTTTACCGACTCCACAGCCCTGGTTACTCTACCATATGTGAATATTCAAACCTCCAAAGGGTTTTCTTGGAATGATTGTAAACATTAACCCTAATTTTACAAAACTGTGAAAAACTTTAGCAAATCAAGGAAAATTTTAAGATTTCCTAACAAGATAAAAAATTATACACACACATTTACATATTAAATAAATACTATAAGAAATATTGGATGACAAATTTCAATTTACCTACAAAAATTAGTTATCTTAAAGTCAAAATATTTTAAACAAAATTGTTAAAACAAAGCAAAATTTTTGATTTCATAGCTTTTTTTTAAAATTCCTTATACAAAAACCTAGGGAAAAACAAATTCTAAGGAAATCACTTGAAAATCATGACAAAAAAGAAGAGAAATTTTTTTAAAAAATTATAAAACTTTAAGAAAGTATTCTAAAACTATTGAAGATGAAAGTTGTTTTTTTTTTCACTTTTTTGGCTGTGAAAAAATGTAAACAAAACTTGAAGTTTTTTAGGTTCAAATTTGGGCTAATTAAGTTTGTTTATAATGAAATACAAATAATAAAAAATTCAAGATACAAATGTGTAAAATTAATATTTTTTTGGTGATTTGACATGGAAAAACTAATCTTTTTAGTTTTAACAAAACTTTACCTTTGTTATTGTATTATTTTCTTTTAACAATAATGCATTCTGGTCTTTGAGTTTATCTTCTTTATTCTAGATAACATATTGTAGTTGATATTCAATTCAATGTTTATGAATAAATTGTAACAAATTTTGATTGATTTTTAAAGCTATAGAATGATTTTTTTAAAAAAAATAGTTAAAAGAGTTCATCTTTTAAAAAAAAATTTCATCTTTTTCAGAAAAAAAGGAATATTCAAATGACAAAAAGGTTTTAAAGGAAAGAAACAATGAACCGACAACATTTGAACATTGCTCATAACTCTCTGTAACAGTGATAGCATGGGAAGCAACTGTTCTTCTTTTTTAAGCTCTAGAACACCAAGCTGAAACTATAAACATTAACCAAAAGGTTACTTGCTGAACTTTACAGGTTATTAGTACAGGGTTTGATTAATGCTTATTTTATGAAAAACATATTTTATGAGAAACTTAAAAATATATTTTTTATAAAATAACCAGTCTCAAAAGCATGTTCTCATAAAAAGTATAACAGACCATACCTTCATTTCATCAGCTATAATCTGTTTCCAAATAAACTATTAATCAAAAAACAATCAATTTAAAAACATCACCACAATGAACAAATAATGTTTTACTGAGTGTTACATGAAAATACCTTGAAAGCATATTCAGTGATATTGATTTCAAAAGAAAACACTTCTGAAGATCCATTATTACCACAAAATGCATTTTTCATAGATTGTAAAAAATTTTGTTGACTCATATCCACTTCATTTGCCATTGATAAAAGTTGATTTTCAGTGGCTTAAAACCAAATACTTTAATATGAGAATTTTAATTTTTGGGTCATTCCATATGAAATCATCCAAAAAAAGAACATTTTCAACAACCTTACGTCTCAGAATTTGTTCATTTTTACCTCACTTGCAGTCCATATTAAAAAAATAATAACTGCAAAAATTTCAGTTAAAAATACACATAGGTTCCAGAGATATCGTCAGTTAAGATAATGCTGACTCAGCATTTTAGTGATTATCTGAAGCGACTACAAAGCAACTTTGGCATATAGTATCTTCATAATGGCTTGGGAAATTTCCTAAAATTTGGTTCCCCAATAGATTTTAACTTGTGGAATCCAAAAAGAGCACCCTCAAGACTCGATTGTCTCAGGAAATGCCTTGTTTATCCAATTTTGTTCAAAATTATTGACTTGTAAATTCATGATTTTTGGAAGTAAAATGAAGGCTGTGGCCCAGAATCCCAAATAAAATGTTTAATTGTATATCTTTATTTTATCTTAGTCTACTGAAAAAAATTAGATTCATCAATTGTCTCTAATACTTGATCAAAATTTGCGTTTAAAAATTGTGTCTTTATTGAAAAATTGAAATTTTGTAACAAAAGCAAATGAAATGTTTTTTAAAACATTTATTTGAATAAAACATCAAATAGTGTTATTTATTGACTAGTTTAGGATGTTTATAGTCATAGGCCAAGGGAGGGCCAGGGGGCCTCTGACCAATTTTGCTTTCCCCCCCCCCCCTCCAATCTCCCTGGATTTTTTTTTTTTTTTTTTTAATGCATTAAAGGATATGATAATAAATAATTATTAAAATTCAATTTAAAAACAATTTTTTTTAGTTTAAGTTTGAGAAACACTTTTTTTTCATTATTTCAATTCAAATTGGTGAATGCTTACCTCTTATCATATCAACAACAAGCAAATGTTTTGTTTTGTTCTTTTTTAAGGTTATACTTGTTTGTATTTTTTTAAAGAATGATTGTGAATTTTATTTTTTTTTGCATTATTTTAGCAGGTAATATTATAAATGATAAACATATTTAATATGGAGAAATGTGACATTGGAAAAAGTCTTAACGTTCATTGTCACAAAACTGGATTTTCTAGGAAACAAGGTTTTGTTCAATTCAAAGATCTTTTTTGTGAAAAACAAGAAGTAATAATATGGCGAGCAAATTTAAAGGAAAAATATTGTTCAATAAGAGTTATATGTTGTTATCATGAGCAATTCTATGGAAAACATTTTGAGAGAAAAATTACAAAGTATTGCAATCCTTTTGGAACACACATGGAAAGTAAAAAAATTTATATTAGAGGAAATCTTTTTCATGTTTTTATGACAGATTTTGGTGGGTAGGGATTGCTGAAGATGTAAGTGAGCTTGATATAAAAGTCAGATTTATTCATCCACATGGACCAGGTAAAAACTTTTGGCCAATGAAAAATGACGAGTTTTGGGTGCTCAAATCTGAAGTTATATGTCAATTCCAAAGTTACATGTCCCACAACAATATAAGGTCGTATGTACAACATATCTGATTTATATTTAGAGAATATAAGCAGTTGGTTACAAAAAAATAGTTAGATACATTTAAAATAATTTTTTTGCAATTTTATTTACCTATTTTGCAGTTAGAATTTGTCTTTCTTCCTTACTTTTTTTCAAATCTTTGGATGGAAGGCTGAGAAGGGTTTAAATAAATCCCACTGTCCACCTTATTATGTCAATGACTATATTAATATTAATCTACTAAATAACACCTTAAAGATATTGGTTGTTAAAATGTTTTAAAAAATATTTCAATATTTTTGTTTTTAAAATTTATGATTTTTAAAATCGTGAAAAGATCTTAGTTTTAAGTGCTTACTTTGAAATAAGAGGTAAATAATGAAAAAAAATTGTTTCTCAAACTTAAACTAAAAAAAATTGTTTTTAAATTGAATTTTAATAATTATTTATTATCATATCCTTTAATGCATTAAAAAAAAAAAAAAAAAAATCCAGGGAGATTGGAGGGGGGGGGGGGGGGGGGGGGGGAAAGCAAAATTGGTCAGAGGCCCCCTGGCCCTCCCTTGGCCTATGACTATAAACGTCCTAAACTAGTCAATAAATAACACTATTTGATGTTTTATTCAAATAAATGTTTTAAAAAACATTTCATTTGCTTTTGTTACAAAATTTCAATTTTTCAATAAAGACACAATTTTTAAACGCAAATTTTGATCAAGTATTAGAGACAATTGATGAATCTAATTTTTTTCAGTAGACTAAGATAAAATAAAGATATACAATTAAACATTTTATTTGGGATTCTGGGCCACAGCCTTCATTTTACTTCCAAAAATCATGAATTTACAAGTCAATAATTTTGAACAAAATTGGATAAACAAGGCATTTCCTGAGACAATCGAGTCTTGAGGGTGCTCTTTTTGGATTCCACAAGTTAAAATCTATTGGGGAACCAAATTTTAGGAAATTTCCCAAGCCATTATGAAGATACTATATGCCAAAGTTGCTTTGTAGTCGCTTCAGATAATCACTAAAATGCTGAGTCAGCATTATCTTAACTGACGATATCTCTGGAACCTATGTGTATTTTTAACTGAAATTTTTGCAGTTATTATTTTTTTAATATGGACTGCAAGTGAGGTAAAAATGAACAAATTCTGAGACGTAAGGTTGTTGAAAATGTTCTTTTTTTGGATGATTTCATATTAAATGAGCCTATTATTGAATACAAAGTTTATTATTAGATGTTTTAGTAAAGAAAAGCAACAAGGCAGAACTTTTTTTTAAGACAAAAGCAAAGATGACCTCATTTAGAAAATTTTGTTTTGTATGCACTTTAAAAAAAATTGTCTTTACAAATATTATCAATATTTTAAAAATATTTTTTAACATGCAAAGTTATTGTAGCTGCATACTAACTTTTTATATCATTTGAAAAGACTATATTCTCTCAAATCAACATAAGTTTTAAATCCTCAATATCAAGATAAGGTTTTAATTATCAGAACAGTTAGGTACTGAAAATTTATTTATCATTTTAAAGTGATAAAGGTTGCCTCAAAATTCTTTTATTGCTCTACCATATTTTTTAAAATTTACTCTCACTTTAGTTAAACACAATAACCAAGTGAATTAGGTCCATCCATTATTCTAATATAAAAAAAAAAAAAAAAACAACCATTTTTTTTTTGCAAATGCTTCACTTTGATGGAATTTAGCTCAAGATATATTTTTTTTCTTTTGGGATACCATAGAAATTTATGCTAATTCTAATAATTATTTCTATTTTCAAGAATAGAAAAGTTGATAAGATCTTATAAATTGTTGTTCAATCAGTAGAAAAACCAGTTTCTTTTAGTCACACTTTTGTAATCAAACAAAAAGATGATAAATATATCCCATTTTAAATTAACAAATTTATTGCAAAACAGGATGGTGGCTGGTGGCCTTGGAAGTCAGAAACTACTAAGGAATGTGTATCAACACACCTATACTCAGCCATCAAGGCAAATGGCAAAGCTTTGGCAAGAAGGAGAAAGGCTCCATGTAAACATCAGTTGGACTCAAAAAAGTACTAATAATAGAATCAACAATTGATGTCTGAGAGAGAAAACTGCATTTAATGTTTTTGGTATTATTAACTTAGTACAAAATATTGAATTTGGGAATATTATATATAGCATTTTTTCTCATAAACATATGACAATTCTTATAATTAAAGCAAAAATAATTCTTCCTTTACATATTGGAATAATAATCACTATGTTGAATAGAGTTTAAAATTCTCAATCTTCATATGTGTTTTCTGTTGAGATCAACCAGACAGCTGGTCAAACACTCGGCATATTGAGGATAACCAGGGAAATGTTCTGCGTCAGCCTAAACTTATAATAAAAAGCTTCTGCTCCTTCCTCAATGAAGATTCCAGGAAAGCATTTCTTTCTGTTGATAAAACTCTGAATGTAGTAAAAGACTCTGTGAACTTTTGATATTATAGATGGTCCATTGAGAGTAATGTAGGACTCCTTGAAGCTTTGGATTTTTTCAGAGAAGGCTTTGTCAAGCTTATTGAAAGCAAGACTCAACAACTACATTGAACTTTTGCAGTGTGTCAGTAAGTAAAAACTTGAAATGCAAATTCTCTTTCAGCAAGCTGTAAAGCAAGTCTATGTTTTTCAAGAGCTTCCTGCAATCTGGTCCTGCCAACTGACCGCCATTGTATGGCTTGATTTAAATGTGTAGTCCAGCCAGCCACTAATCAGTATGAGGCCATGCATCTTTGAGTGATTTAAGCAGATGTTTACAAATCCTAATAGCAGATGAAGTTCCATTGGAGGAATAAGGTCAATAATGAGAGATTCACTAGACATAATTATAATTGGAAGATGAGCAGTGTTGTTAAGTCTTTTTGCTTTTTTGCCATCACTGCCAGAAGAGACAAATCCTTTATAGCTTTTCTTGACAGAACCAAATGTTCTTGGAGCTTCACAGCTTAAAAGACTATTTACATTAACATCACACCAAATACAGGGGCATGGGACTGAATTCCATATATAATGTTTGCAACTTTCATATGAGAAGATAAAAAGAAGGTGATTTGTTGCACTTGGACAAGTTCCAAGATGGTTTTGATATTCCCTTAGATTTCTAGAAGTTCCTCACAAACAGAAAGCAAAAGCTGACATTTAAGGTCTGATGAGTCATAAATTTTCTTGTGACTTGTTGAGTAGGTTGTTGCAAATCCATGACACCCAAACTGACTTTGAGAAAACTAACTCCTCCATAAATTCCAACCTTCACAAGATGATCTTGTGAAACTACACATTTGAGAAGGGTTTGTTCCAGAGATGTTGCACTTTTAGTGCTGTTGATTTGTTTTTTGGGGAAAAATTAACTTCAGTGTATGTAATTTCAGAAGCAAGCTGCTCCCCAAAATGCATTAAAGAAAAAAGCAAAATTTTTTCTATAATGTGGGTCTGTAACATACTGTTCAAATTTAAAACCAATTTCTGGACTCCAGAATTTAAGTGGCTAGTGTTCACTTGAACTTTTGCAAAGTCTTCAGCTGCAAGGTAATCTTTCTCTTGGAAAAGCTATTTAAACCTAGAGGTCCCTGTAAATAAAGTACAAAGTTTGAGTAAAATAGTCAAACTAACTGAAATAATTAAAAGTTAAAAGCATTTTACAAAGATAATATTTACCTAGAAGGAAAGGAAATGGGCTACCTCCTTGTGCTTGTTTGAGTCATTATATTCCATGTGGAAAAGCAGTAGATGAACAAAAGATTGACACTGCAACTGTCTCAACAGTAACTCTGTCTTTAGTTGTGATTTTTACCAAGTTCTTGTGTAGAGTAGTCTTTGTACATTTATAAGAAATACCTTGACCAATGACAGATAAGCACTTTACACATCTTTTGTCTATAATGCTTTGAGATTTTGGAACTTCAAGTGGAGCCCTAGGGTCTTAAAATTTGATATGCATTCATAGAATAACTTGTAATTTTTGTTTCATATCATTATTCACTAGTTCTGGAGGACTTTTTGTTTTTTTTTTCTCATAAATTTTAGCCTTATTTAAAATTATCAAAAAAAAAAAAAAAAAATTAAAAAAATTTTTTATATTTTGACAAAAGTTTATATGGCAAGTAACATTTTAGTATTTATTTCCTTTTTTTTGTACCTGATGTTATCATGAGCTTTTAAAGGAAAAAGACTTCAAAATTTCTTTTCAAATTTTTTTTTCACAAAAATGCCATTTTATAACAAAAAGCTGCTGTGATACAGCTACTTTAAAAGATTTAAAATGCCATTTAAAAAATTTTTTTGATTTAGCTATTGTAAAGAACAAATGACAGGATCTAAAGAACACAAGAGGCACCTCAAGCAATCTTCTTTTATTTTGCATCATGAACACTTCTGTTTAAATGACTCACATAACTCCTTAAAACCTTTATTTTGTAATTTCTGAGCCTCTTTACTTCATTATTCCAATAGACAAAACTTTAACTAATCAATTAAAAAAGCCCAGATAAGAATTAGATAAAAAATTCACAGGATTACATAAAATATTTCAAGAACTTTGACTGCCAGTTTTGCATTGCAAAAAAAATCTTTGGTCAGAGCAACTAAATTTGGGTAGATCCAAAACCTGACCTGTATTGTCTTGAAACTTAGTTTGAATAAATAACTTTCTTTGTTTCACTTTAATTGCACTTTCTTAACTTCCTAAATTGAACTTATTATAAGAAAAAATCCCATTATCCTTGTTCAGGCATTTAGTGAAGACAACTAATCATTGATAACCCATAATCCATTAATGCCAAAAGCTAAATCACAAACTATATCAAATTCATTTGTATTATTTGCCAAACAATTTTTCTTTTTTCCTTCACAAATCCTAGACAATTAAAATGGCAACCTTTTCTCAGTGCATTGTTGTGAAGACACTAATAATCAGATTTACTCATACTATTACCAAATAGAGAAATAAAACTTCATTGGGAATATTTTGATAATGATGGTTTCATAATGCATTTTTAGATACAGCTAAGTTCTGGGCAAATTATTTACACTTAATTATTTTACTTTCCAGAGTTATTTACTACTGATAGAAAAGCTCACTTGGTGAACTTGCAAAAAGGGAGCAGATCTTTGCCTTATTGGAAGAATAATAAAAAAAATTTCTAGGCTTTATATTTGTATTAAGAGCATTTGTAATAAATCTAAAACTAAGTCAAGTAATTTTGGTTCTCTGTAGGAGTCATTCTATCTTTTTCTTAAATGTTTTAAGAAATTGTCCATGCTAGATTTATTTTATCTAATTTGATATTTTTAAAGAAAAGTAATAATGTCAAGACTGAATTTTGAATGCAATTACATGCAGCTGATTTTAATAGTTTTTCATTTGACAAATATAAAGCTAGTAATGCACTTGTATCTTAATTTAGTTTCAATCTTTTTAATTTTATACTGATTGATAGTAGATTATAATACTTTTTACAAAAAACATACTGAAGGAGGTTCGTGAGTAAAAATCATCTTTATGTCTGTAATATAAAGGTTTTTTCGCATGTAAATAATAAAACAACTACCTAACATACAAGCATAGTAGTATTGTCCTGTATGTAAGATGTTTTCATTATCCTCTCAGTAGTAAAAGGTTTTCATACTTCTAACCAGGTTAATTTAAATCAAATTTTTTAATAAAAAATTTATATCAAAAAATTAAAAAAACAAAATGTACCTTCGCCATGGTACACATCACAACCATTAGTTAAAGAAACAGCCAATCCATCTTCAAAATCTGAGTAGAGAAAGTACGGTTGGTTATTTATGTAAATTTTATTTAAACTCATTTTCCTTTAAAACACTATAAAGCTGTGGATAGCCTTCCGAAAGTCGGTAGCCAAAAATAAATTCTTATCCTACCGAAAGTCCGTTTCATTGGCTAAAAACGTCACGTACCAAAACAAATCCAAGTGTTATATTATATAGTGAAAATGCCAATTGCTTTTACTTGCTCTGCTTCCTTTTCATCATTTGTAGTGTTAAAAGAGGCTATCAAAAAATATGAAGATACTAATTTTGTTAAGTTATGAGTTAGAGATGCTAGAACTATTGAGACTGCTAGAAAATCTGTTCCTAAGAATGCTGTTTTATAGCACCTCAGATTTAATACTATTTCATCAAGTATTGTTGTATACATGGTGGTAAAAAACTTAAATATAGTGGCGAGGGAAAACGTAAAAGTTCGTAAGTTTTTGTTTGTTTTTTTACAGGATAATGCTAAAAAAAATCAATGACAATTTTTTTAAAACCAATTCAGAGATATCATTTATGAACACCGAAACAATATTATTTACAGAACCAATTACAGGACCCTGAGGAACACTACTTATTAAGTCTACCCAGTCTGAATAGAATTCACCAACTACTATACACTGATTTCTATTACTTAATCCAATCACGTTTAGCATGGATCATGATAATGCCAACCTAGCTGACCCAAGAACGCCACTTACATGGGGTGATAGCGTAAACGTCAAGGTGATGATGCAAATTTTGAAATCATTTTATTTTGTCCGCAAAAAATAACTTCATTTGAATGTTCAAATTGAGTGAAATTTTGACTTCATTGTGCGCCCATAAAAACACCTGTAGAATGAGAACCGCTATACAATTTGATAAAATTTGGTGCAAATGTTGCTTACAACCACACCAAACTTTGAATTAAACTTCAGTCGGATTGGTTCACGGGTTACGGATTTATGGCAGCTTTAGTTTAAATTTTGTTAGTTTTTTGCTACTTTTACCTCAAAACGTTACCGATTACTGTGATACTTGGTCACTTTTTTCAAAATTATGGTTACATGAGTGTTCTACTATGTAATATCAACAGTTTTTATTGAAATTGTTTAATTTCTACATGTACCATTTTTATTTTATAGACCAAAATATTGGTTTGCTATTTAAAGCGTGGTTTGGCTTGGCTTATGTATAGCGTGAAAATCTCGGCATTTCCTAAAGTTTAAACTACTGCCAAAGTGTAAATAAACCCTAAAAAAAGTATAAAACTTGGTCGAAAAACTACCAGTTGGTAAAACAAAAAAAAATAAAAAATACGTCTCCGTTGACATTTTTTTATTGACTTTTGAAGCCTTCTTAAAAAGATTTACTTTCAAAATTAAGTGATAAAATAACTATTAAAACCCTTTTTAACATTATTACCATTAAATAGCATCTGATTACAATTTAAGAAATGTCTTTTGATTTTCTCCACAAAAAATTTATTAACAAATTGTTCAATATACTCTTTTAGTACAAATACTCTACAATACAATTTAAATGTAATATTAAATTCATAATTTTTAAATTAACAGTATTTAAGGATAAAATTGGTTAAAATGTTCATTGTAAACCGTAAGCTATGATTTTCTGCTCCTTAGCTCTAATAACTCAAATCATGCTAGCTGCTCTTCAAAGATGCTTACTGTATAGATCAGTTAGATGATTATTGTTTAGCTTATACCTTGACAAATGTTGATAAAAATCTTGATGAGCGGTTTCAACAGTTTATTCAGTATAGGGCCCCAGGGGAGGGGGAACCTTTATGGCTGATGAAATCCTTGATATGGTAGAAGACGGTGTGAACTTTAGGTGTTACCTTGCACCAGTTTCTATCAGCAAGTTACTGAAGCATATCAACATTTTTAAGAAGCTTTCTACATTCGTTTCCTTCGAACTGACCCCCATGATATGGGCTAAGCTGAATGTGGAGAGCACCTGGCCACTTAACAGCTTTTGTCCAAGTAGCTTTAAGGATCTGATACTGCAACAAGAATTTGTATCTTGCTCCAGTGTCATTACTAGTCCTTTGAGTAAGAGGCTAAAGTTTAAACTACCGCTAAAATGCATAAAAATGCTAAAAAATGTAGTATGTTAAAAATTGTAATTGTTAACAAGAGTCATTAATAATTGTTTACAAGTAACACTAATTTAAATAATTATAAGTATATTAATAATTGTAAGTATGTTAAGTGGATTATTTTCCAATATAAATTTAGGTTAAATTTTGTAAAAGGCGGACTTTGATTTAGTAAAGTTAGATTTCGTGAATTAATACAATGCCAAACCGAACAAAGATTCATGATGAAAATCGAAAGTTTGTGTGCTTGCTCTGTCTGAAAAAATGTTTAAAACAGCTTACTGTTTTAAACAAGCAGATCGAATATGCCAAACGTATAAGACCAAGATCAATATAAGTGATTCTCGGGTACCACAAGGACTCTGAGAATCATGCAGAACTGCTTTGCGCAAGAAACAAGAGGGGAAAGAAGTTGCACTCCCCCCTTTATTTGATTTCAAGTCAATACAAGTCGTTCAAAGCTGCAAGAAAAACATCCTCTTGAAGAGCAAACCACCGTTGAGAAAGAACCAAGTGTGCACTGCAGCACATGCCTCAGCCCTTTAGGAAAAGGTTTCCCACACCAATGCTAATAAAATAATGCCAATGCAAATAAAGTACAGGGAAAACCTTCAATCTTTAGCAGTAAATGATGCCAAAGCAGCCGAACAAATTGCATCTCGAGTTATTTCCCATAAAGAATTATCCCCGGAAGGAACTATTCGACTTGCTAAAGCATCCGGCGGGCCCCCATTTACAATAATCCCCGGTAAATATTTATACTTAAATAATTTTTACATGCTAATATTAAAGAAAGTCTTGATTATTAAGAAATGAGACTAGATGACTTTAGGAAATACATTTTTGACAAGTTTCTAATCTCTTTAAAAACGAATAATTTAAAAGCTTTACCAAACTTTCTAAACAAAGTTTATTATGAACATAAAATATGAATGTTTTGGTTTCAGGCCGAAGTAATGCCCTGTCACCATCAAGCGCTCCAAAATTGACCACTCCAGCTCTTGTAAATGTACAATTAAATGCGGGCCTGTCAAACAACGGATTAAAATAGCTGATTAAAACTATAAACCAAACATCAAGCAGCAATATGGTATAGTCAAAATTTTACAAGAATTTCATAAGAGCAGGTCAACACTTAAGTGACTTCTTCACTTGCAGTGGCTTAAAAAATCACCGACGGAAAAGGAGATTCTGGTACAGTTCGGGCTATTGCTCACTGCAATGATTTATCAAGTCTTGTGAACCATGTTATTCAATCTCGCAAAATTTCTGGTGGCTGTTTTGTTAAGCTCGAGGTTGATGGTGGCAAAGGTTTTCTCAAGTTTTGTCTATGAATTATCGATACTACGTTCAGGGATGAAAGCAGCTCACCGCCACAAAAAAAGCCTCTTACTCAAAGGACTAGTAATGACACTGGAGCAAGATACAAATTCTTGTTGCAGTATCAGATCCTTAAAGCTACTTGGACAAAAGCTGTTAAGTGGCCAGGTGCTCTCCACATTCAGCTTAGCCCATATCATGGGGGTCAGTTCGAAGGAAACGAATGTAGAAAGCTTCTTAAAAATGTTGATATGCTTCAGTAACTTGCTGATAGAAACTGGTGCAAGGTAACACCTAAAGTTCACACCGTCTTCTACCATATCAAGGATTTCATCAGCCATAAAGGTTCCCCCTCCCCTGGGGCCCTATACTGAATAAACTGTTGAAACCGCTCATCAAGATTTTTATCAACATTTGTCAAGGTATAAGCTAAACAATAATCATCTAACTGATCTATACAGTAAGCATCTTTGAAGAGCAGCTAGCATGATTTGAGTTATTAGAGCTAAGGAGCAGAAAATCATAGCTTACGGTTTACAATGAACATTTTAACCAATTTTATCCTTAAATACTGTTAATTTAAAAATTATGAATTTAATATTACATTTAAATTGTATTGTAGAGTATTTGTACTAAAAGAGTATATTGAACAATTTGTTAATAAATTTTTTGTGGAGAAAATCAAAAGACATTTCTTAAATTGTAATCAGATGCTATTTAATGGTAATAATGTTAAAAAGGGTTTTAATAGTTATTTTATCACTTAATTTTGAAAGTAAATCTTTTTAAGAAGGCTTCAAAAGTCAATAAAAAAATGTCAACGGAGACGTATTTTTTATTTTTTTTTGTTTTACCAACTGGTAGTTTTTCGACCAAGTTTTATACTTTTTTTAGGGTTTATTTACACTTTGGCAGTAGTTTAAACTTTAGGAAATGCCGAGATTTTCACGCTATACATAAGCCAAGCCAAACCACGCTTTAAATAGCAAACCAATATTTTGGTCTATAAAATAAAAATGGTACATGTAGAAATTAAACAATTTCAATAAAAACTGTTGATATTACATAGTAGAACACTCATGTAACCATAATTTTGAAAAAAGTGACCAAGTATCACAGTAATCGGTAACGTTTTGAGGTAAAAGTAGCAAAAAACTAACAAAATTTAAACTAAAGCTGCCATAAATCCGTAACCCGTGAACCAATCCGACTGAAGTTTAATTCAAAGTTTGGTGTGGTTGTAAGCAACATTTGCACCAAATTTTATCAAATTGTATAGCGGTTCTCATTCTACAGGTGTTTTTATGGGCGCACAATGAAGTCAAAATTTCACTCAATTTGAACATTCAAATGAAGTTATTTTTTGCGGACAAAATAAAATGATTTCAAAATTTGCATCATCACCTTGACGTTTACGCTATCACCCCATGTAAGTGGCGTTCTTGGGTCAGCTAGGTTGGCATTATCATGATCCATGCTAAACGTGATTGGATTAAGTAATAGAAATCAGTGTATAGTAGTTGGTGAATTCTATTCAGACTGGGTAGACTTAATAAGTAGTGTTCCTCAGGGTCCTGTAATTGGTTCTGTAAATAATATTGTTTCGGTGTTCATAAATGATATCTCTGAATTGGTTTTAAAAAAATTGTCATTGATTTTTTTTAGCATTATCCTGTAAAAAAACAAACAAAAACTTACGAACTTTTACGTTTTCCCTCGCCACTATATTTAAGTTTTTTACCACCATGTATACAACAATACTTGATGAAATAGTATTAAATCTGAGGTGCTATAAAACAGCATTCTTAGGAACAGATTTTCTAGCAGTCTCAATAGTTCTAGCATCTCTAACTCATAACTTAACAAAATTAGTATCTTCATATTTTTTGATAGCCTCTTTTAAAACCTCGACCTAATGATGTAGTACTTTTCGGTCAAGCACAAATTACGGCAGCGGTTTGTCGGCAATTGCATGATTGGCTATTATTGTTAGTAGTATTAGATAGTCGTCTTTTGTTATGAACAGCATTTATCAATAAAACCTAAAAATATCTTTGCTACGCTTGCAAAAATATCTTTGCCAACGTTCATTGAAAAAGGGGGGTTAAACCAAATATGGTTTCGTTTTCGAGATCATGAATCACGTTTTGGCGAGTTTTGATTGAAAAAAATTTTTCATTTAAATCCGCAAGAATTGAGAGCGTTGTTATAAAACGGTGCGGCTCTATCAAAAACTTCTTCGTTTGAAGATATATTACTGATGAGGTTAGAAATCATTTTCGGTATCGGTTTGATGATATTTGGTGGGTGATTGGAGTTTACGTTGATATAGGGTTATCTCCTGGTTCTCAGGAATTATGGTGAACTTCTTAGCGTGTATTAAAGAATCTTGAAGTAATTGTTTTGAAATAGAAGGGTAAAACTCGTGTATGTCGTATTAAATAAAAGTACCAAATTTTTTTGTCAGGTATTGACTTGTACCACTCTATTACTTCGCATGTGTTATGCCATTGGTGGACGAGGGTTGCCTTTCTTACTCTGCTATTAATATCATCCAATAACATTTTGCTAATTTTCCAGAGTTCCAGTCTAGCGGGGTTTATTAAACGGCACTGAGGATTGTTGACAAAATTATCTTTGTGGTCTTTTATGGTAATGCTGTGTTCATGGTTGGCTTTCTATTCTATTGTCTATGTCCAAATTTTTCGCAATTCTTTTAGCCTCTGTATTAATGCTGTTATACTGTGTTACATCAGATTTTTTATATTGCTGTTATACTGTGTTATATCAGACATATTCAACATTTTTTAAAATTAATCTAATTATGACAAATAATTGCTGAAGTTACTATGGAAGGATGTTTTCATGATATTTGTAAGTTGATTTTATGATATTCGTGGTTACGAAACCTTTTTTTTTAGATATTTATTAAATATTTTAGATATTTACTATTTATCAAAATCTGATTGAAATTTTTTCATTTTTGAACGGAGGGATTTTGAATTTGTTTGATTCTCTTTGAGCTTATGGATACTTAGTTTTTCTTTAGTATATAAAAAAAATCTTATTCTGATATAAAGTGTAATCAGATGATAAAATAAGTTTAAAGACAGTTCTTTGGAAACTCGATTTGTTCAAAGACTACGAAGTTCAGATATGTTAACCAAACTCCACTCTTTTTGAAATTTGAGTTACAGTTAATTCTGAATCAATTTTTTTTTACAAAACCATTACTGTAATGGCGAAAGGGAAACTCAACTTTTGTAAAAGTTTCTAAAACTGAAGGAGACACTTTCCACAAACCACAACGGTTTTTAGCATTCACAAATTTATCATAGGAGTAGATGTAAAATGTGGATCCTGGCTCATTGATACCCTTATATATGGGATGTGTTGATGTTTTTATCCAAGATGGTGTTTTTTTTTTAATTCTTATCAAGATGAATATAAAAATAATCATGTTATTTGTATATTTGTTAAGATGTCTTTCTGTTTCCTTTTTATTCAATTTTCTTACCGTGCCTTGTTGTGTAGTGTCCAATGGCTAATGTTCTGTGATCATTCAATAGGATCCTCTTATCGTCGTTAGCGCTGAGTGCGACTTTGTTAATTTCTTCGGTGTAATTTTCATGAAGATGAGATCGGATAACGTTCATGGTTGCAAGTTTTTCTTTCTTATCCATTAAGCAGTCTTTTTAATGTTGATGTTTGATGTGATTTTCGACGACTTTCTTTTGGACGCCTTTGCATTTTTTGTGTTCATCCTTTTCTTTGGGTATGTAGTAAGAGTAGAGCTTGGGTCGAAGTCCAACGAACTCTTTAATTTGTTTACCAGAAGCCTCATCTTTGAACTTGCCAATAACCTTTTTATTTTCACCCACTTTGAAGCCAACGTTTTCAATGGCAGGATGGTCTTTAGGAAATTCGCTCGTGTCAAATATTTCAAGTACATCATCAGCAATGTCTTTGTAAAAATCTTCTGTTTCGATTTCGTAAAAGAGCGAGTCAGTGTCGGTCATGAGCAGCTTGACTTTATCGTTGTATTTTGGTTTCATGTAGTCATAGTGGTGTTCAAACATCAAAATCTTGCTGATGTCAAGGATGCTCATTCCCAAGTAAACAAGTTTGTTGTAAACCAGCTTTTTTCTCTTCATGTGAACCGCGATTAATTTTTCATCAAAAATGGTGAAGCTTTCGAATTGAGGTTTTTTGGATAATTTTAAGGCTTCTTTTTTTGTGGTGACAAGTCTAACGTCAACATGATTTTCGATGTTTTCCAAAGACGGAGTTGTTCATGAGTTTGAAAAATTCCTTATCAGATTCGAAGGGTGTTTCTGTTCTTTTTTCGGTGTTGAAACTGATGTAGGGTTTCATCCAAGATTCTTCTCTAAAGGTGAAGCCTCGATGAATTTTGGTGATGGCTAATCCCATTCGTTCATAGAGTTTTAGGTTTTCATGATGAACAACGTATTTTACTTTATTGTTTAAATTGGGAACCAGCTTTTCTACTTTTCCAATGGTTAATCTTTCAGGAGCCAAAGGATAATCATTGTGTAAATCGTGAAGGCTATCGGGGTAATCTAAATCGACATCGAGAATGCAAGGCATGCGACGCCAATTTTTAAGCTCTTCATCATTCATCACTACTACAGAAAGCGGGTTCTGGCGCATTGATACTTTCCCATAGTTAAGGATGGAAACATTGATGCGATGTCTTACCTTTTATTTAAAAATGTGTGTCGATGTTATTTCCAAGATGTGTAAAGAAGTATAAAAATAATCATGTTATTTGTGTACCCTTTAAGATGCCTAAATTTTTTTAAGAAGTTAATTCAATTTTCTTACCATGTTATTTAAAAATTTCTTTTCTTCTTAAAAAATGTTTATAGCGAGAACAAAGAATGCAGGTGAAGTGAAAGCGTTGTTTGATCTTTTATTCAAAAATATGAGGATGGTGTGTTTGCGAATAAGTAAAGAAAGTATAAGTGTGCGAACAAAAACAACGATAAATTTAATGTTTGAGGTGAATCTTTTTTCAGATCGTTTTGATGAGTACGTGTTTGAATTTGAGGAATCGTTGCATGTAGGTGTTGAGAGTTATGTGAGCAAGGTGTTTAAAACGGTAAAAAATGGAAGCGAGTTGACTGTCGATTTTGAGTTCGGGAAGTTTAGAAATCGCCGTGAGAACTTTAGACCAGTTTGCGTATAATATTAAGGTGGCGACGGAAAGCGTTCAAAACGTGAGTTTGAGTGAGCGCTATTCTTTTTGTTCAAAGAGAAGAGTTTCGGCTAGTAGGTTTAGCGAAATGTGTAAGATGGTAAAGCCGACATCGGAATTTAGAGTGTGTTTAGAGAAAGGGATGTTGATATTTTCAATGAGGACAAGTGGTGTTATTAGTGAGAGTTTTAAGTTTGGAGAAGAGAGCGATGATAAGAAATTGGATTTGGTGCGTAAGTCTGATCAGCTGTATCGGGTTTCAAAAATCGTTTCTTTTTCTAGCGTGTTGGATGTGTATGTGGGAGAGACGTTAATGATTTCGTCTGAAGGAGAAATAGGAATGATAAAGGTATATTTTCTATGATCCTACGGATCCTGGTAAATTCTATGATTTTTTATTCTTGTTGGATAAAAAATTTCTTCCATAAATGATTTTTTTTACAAAATGGAGCCTAAAATAGGTATGCTGTTGAAGGGTGAATTGGGACCGAGAAGTAAACCAAGACCGGAGAATTGTTCTTCTTCTCCAGAGCCAATACGATCGCATGCTTTTTTATTCTTGATGTAAAGCCCATCACCTTGAGTGTTTCCATTCCAATGGTTTAGGTATATACCTGATCCTAATCTGGATATTTTTAGTACTTTTCCGTCTTTTTTTAAGTAAACGATACCGCGTCCAGCGATTTTGTCAACCATGGCAGAACCGACAGAGGCTCCAACACCAGAGAGTAGTCCAGTGGCAAGAGCAGGAACGACTTTTGTAGCGATGGTGCTTCCGATCATCCCTAGTAAAGTTAAAAGGGCACCAATGAATCCACCTTCTACTTTTGCGTTGTGCATGAGTTGTTTTTTGCTGAGTTTGAGCGTGACGCCTTTTCTGTGGTCGTATGCTTTTGCAATTTTGTTCAATCGGGTTTTAGTGACAGCAAGAACATGTTCGCCGTTCAAGTCTTGATGAGTGAGTTTTATGCTGGTTGCAGTTTTATCATGTAACGCTTTTTTAATTTTGTCAGCTTGTCCTTTCGAAATGTTGAGACTGATCTTTTGATACATTTTTAATAGAAAAGGAAAATTTTTTTTCATCGACTGAAAGCGCTTCCGGAGAAAAGATCGTGTAGAGTGGATGAGATTTTTTCTCTGATGTGGTATCTGACAATGATGTCTTCTCCTCTAAAATCGATCAAGTGATCATCTTAATCAACGATTTGTGTTTCCATTCTTGAAATTTTGCTGACAACGATGGGAAGGTAAATGAGGTGAAAAGGTTTTTCAACAATTTTGGTTCCGGGTTCAACTTGTGGGTAGAAGGAGTAAATGTCGTTTGTTGTTCTTCCGTCTAAATAAGACGAGCCGATAATGTCGTTGGTGACTCGAATGACTGCAGTTTCTTCAATTCTCACGATATTTTCAGACTCGTAGGTGTCGATGACGCTTGTGACTTTATTAGGATCAACAGGGTCTTCTTTTTTTTCGACGTAGGTGTATTCGTTTTTATCGAATCCGAGGAGCGATCCAATGCTGTTATTGACGTTGAAATCAACCCAGTATTTTGTCGTTGCTGTAGGCTTTCCAAATTTTAATACGGCTTTTAACGAAGACTCGTTTGCTGTAATGGTGACTCCGTCTACTCTGTACAAGCTTCCTGTTTGTTTTTGCATTTCATTTTGAAGGTATTCGTTGAGCTGGTTGATTTCGTAGGATCCTTCTTGAATGTAGATGGTGTAGCTGTTCGATCCAGCGTTTGGACTGTATCTGAAAACGTTATTTTTAGAGGTGATGTTGGGGTAGCTTCGATAGGTTTCAAGTCCTACAAGAGCCATTTCGTACTGTTTGTTTAAATCCAGCTCGATAGGTCTTTCAAAGTATGTTTTGATGGAGCTGTTTGATACGGTGGGAAGATCTTTTTTAGATTTAGCAAGCAAATAAAATCCAGACATGTTTTTTATACGTTTGGAAAATAAAAATCGTACAACCCGCTTCTGTATTTTCCATTATCTTTTTCAGAGGATAGATCAATGACGACAAATCCACGATGTTTAGACCAGCAATCTCTACAAAACTTTCTAAATTCTTTTATGTCCATATCACATGAGGCGTGCCTTTTATAAATTTCACCAACAGTTCCATCGTCTTGAGGGATTAGACAAATAAAATTGGCATTGGTTCTAATGGCATGTCCGTCAAGATCCGATAAGAAAAGAAACGGGTCACTACTGGAAATATTTCGACAATAAACACGGTTATCAAATAATTAAGTCATAACAAGATTTTAATTTTGCTGAAATTAAAATTAAAAATCACGGCAAATTTGAAATGGGTTAAAGATTTTTTTTCTCCTATATAAAATGGACAAACTAAATATGAAAGCGTTAAAAGAGATGGCTAATGACCGAGGTGTCAAAGGCATCTCAAGAATGAGAAAAGCTAAGCTCATTGAAGCTATAAGAGCAACAAAGCCCATAATTGGGTATGGACCTGCTCGTAGACGAACGACTGAGGCAAGACCGTTGCCTGCACCGAGACCTGTTTCCAATGACTTGATTTCTTTCTGACCTGCTCGCTTGCAAAATCGAGTGACAAGAAATGAACCATCCATCCTTGACACACCTGTTATTGATTCAACAAACGTCATTGCTCCAAAACCTGTTTCTGCTCCTAGACCTGGTTGGCTTTCAAGAATTGCAACGACTGTCTCCAACGGTTTTAACCAAGTGCTCACTGCTATTGATCCCTACGTTCCAACTACGGTGAAGAAAACAGTAAGCAGCGTAAAAAGCGGAGTGGAAAAAACGATCAAGTCTCTCAAAGGTGTTGCATTTGATGCTCCAAGACCTTTTACAGTAAAGTTTAATATGACTGAGCATTCAGCAGAGCGCTCTGTTAGACAATTTTCTTACTCTCCGTCTTCTCAATACCAAGACCTTGAATCCTTTTTTAATAGGGTAAGAGAGTCTGCTATTCAAACCATGGAAGGAGAAAGAAACACAAAGGTAAGGATTATTTTAACGTGTGAAATGAAATCTGTAAGCATCTTGACTGGTGAAGAATTCACTCGAATGGCAAACTTTTCATCCAACTCGGAAATTATTCTAGCGGCTACGGATTTAAGAACGTTAATAAGGCAAATGGAAGAAAAAATCTTGGAAAATAGTTTCAAATACAACAAATTGGGATCCAATGGCGTCTTGTCCAAGATTTTAAAAATGGACATGAATTTTATCGACTATAGGCCTCTCAGCGGTTCTTCCTACATGGAGCTACCTCCCAAGTTGAAAAACAAAAAGGCCATTGTCAACATGGAAAACAACGACAATGAATGCTTCAAGTGGTGCGTCACCAGAGCTCTGAACATTAAAAATAGAGACAACGAAAGAATTGAAGATGACTTGGTTATAAAATCAGAAGAGCTCGATTGGGATGGAATAAAATTTCCTGTTGATTACCATAAAATCGACAAGTTTGAAGTGAATAATCCTGAAATTAGCGTAAACGTCTTTGAGTATGAAGAAAAAGCACCTCAACCTTTACGAGTATCTGATTTTATGGACCGAAAGCACTGTGTTGATTTGTTGTATATTTCAAACGAAGAAAACAGCCATTATTGTCTCATTAAAAATTTCAGTCGGTTTGCCGGTTCTTCAGCATCAAAAGGTAAAAGAAAGCTACATTTTTGCAGAAGGTGCATGCAAGGTTTTGACCAAGAAGAAAAGCTTCAAATCCATCGAGAAAACTGCTATGATAATGCTCCAATGAGAATCGATCTTCCTAAAGAAGGGTCGACTGTTCAGTTTAAAAACTTTCAAAAGGGTATGAGACATCCGTTTGTGATCTATGCTGACTTTGAAAGTTTCATCAAGACCATCAACACTTGCACCCCTGACTCAAAACAGTCATACACCAAACAATATCAAAAGCATGTCCCAAGTTCCATTGTCTATTATATCAAATGCTACGACGAAACTATTTACAAGGGAAAGCTTGAAACGTACACATGACGATGACGTGGCTAAAAAATTTATCACCAGGCTTGAAGCAGACCTTAAAAAGATTTGGAACGAGAGCAATTTACTACAACAACAATGGGAAAAAAATAAAATAGAAACTGATGAGGACAAGAAGAAGTTTGAAGCAGCAACTGAATGTCACATTTGCAATAAAGATCTTAACGGTGATAAAGTATGGGACCACTGTCATTTGACTGGAAAATACCGTGGTGCTGCTCATAATAAATGCAACTTGGATTATAAAATTCCAAAATTTATTCCAGTTGCCTTTCATAACTTGTCTGGATATGACAGCCATTTATTCATCAAGAAATTAGGTGGAAAGCTCAATTGCATACCAAACAATGAAGAAAATTACATCAGCTTCTCGAAGAAAATTAAAGTAAGAGACTTTATCAATAAAAAAGGTAAACTTCAAGGAGTTTGGAAAGAAATTAGGTTTATTGACACCACCAGATTCATGTCTGACAAATTAGAAAAACTGGCTAAAAATCTAACCGACTATCAATGCAAAAACGTTAAAAAATATTTTTCTGAAGATAAACAGTTCAACTTGATAAGAAAAAAAGGCATTTACCCTTATGAATGGGTAGACTCCATTGAAAAGTTTTACGAAACGCAATTGCCTCCTATCAAAGCCTTTGATTCCAAACTGGAAGATGAACCAGCAAAAGAGGAAGACTACGCGCATGCACAAAACGTTTGGAAAGTATTTGGATGTGAAACCTTTAAAGATTACCACGAGCTATACAACAAGTCTGACGTGCTGATTCTTGCAGATGCCTTTGAAAATTTTAGAGACGTATGCATAAAATGTTACGGCCTTGATCCCGCCTGGTATTACACCTCTCCTGGATTAGCCTGGGACGCCATGTTAAAGGAAACTAAAATTAAATTGGAATTGATAACCGATATTGACATGCTCAACATGATCCGAAAAGGAATACGCGGTGGAATCAGCATGATCTCCAACCGGCTTGGAAATGCTAACAACAAATACATGGACAAATATGATACCTCACAACCATCGAAATTCCTTCAGTATTTAGACGCGAACAATTTATACGGATGGGCCATGAGCAAACCTCTTCCCGTTGGAGGATTCAGATGGATGAATGATCTTCAAAATTGGCGCAGCATGCCATGCATTCTTGAAGTCGATTTGAGCTATCCTGATGAGCTTCACGATTTACACAACGACTACCCTTTGGCTCCTGAAAGATTAACCATTGGAAAAGTAGACAAACTTGTTCCAAATTTAAACAACAAAGAAAAATACGTCGTTCATCATGAAAACCTAAAACTCTATGAACGATTGGGCTTGGTCATCACCAAAATTCATCGAGGAATCACCTTTAGAGAAGAACCTTTCATGGAAAAATACATTGATCTCAACACCAAGGAAAGAACAAGAGCTACCAACGAATCTGATAAGGAATTTTTCAAACTCATGAACAACTCCGTCTTTGGGAAAACAATGGAAAATATTCTAAAGCGCGTTGATGTCAGACTCATCACCACTAAAAAAGAAGCCTTAAAATTGTCCAAAGTACCTCGCTATAAACGAAACACCATTTTTGATGAAAACTTAATCGTGATTCACATGGAAAAAACAAAATGCTTTTACGATAAACCTGTTTACTTGGGAATGAGCATCCTCGATTTGAGCAAAACTTTGATGTTTGATTTCCATTACGGATACATCAAACCTAAATACGGTGATAAAGCCAAGCTGCTCATGACCGACACTGACTCACTTTTTTACGAAATCGAAACGGATGATTTTTTCAAAGACATTTCAAACGATCTTAAAAACATGTTTGACACGAGCAACTTTTCTAATAACCATCCTGCCATTGAAAACGTTGGCTTTGAAGTAGGATTAAATAATAAGACCATCGGCATGTTCAAAGACGAAGCCGGAGGAAAAATAATTAAAGAGTTTGTTGGACTTAGACCCAAGCTCTACTCTTACAAAATCACTAAAGATGAACACAAAAAATGCAAAGGGATGAAAAAGAACGTGGTCAAAAATAAGCTTACTCACCAACATTTTAAAGACTGCTTATTGAGTGGAAATGAACAACTTGCAACCATGAACGTTTTCAGATCTCATCTTCACGACATCTACACTGAAGAAATTAACAAAGTTGCACTCAGCGCAAAAGATGACAAAAGCATCCTATTGAATAATCACACCACCTTGGCTATTGGACACTACATGGTAAGAAAATTGAATTAACTTCTTAAAAAAATTTAGGCATCTTAAAGGGTACACAAATAACATGATTATTTTTATACTTCTTTACACATCTTGGAAATCACATTGACACACTATTTTAAATAAAAGGTAAGACATCGCATCAATGTTTCCATCCTTAACTATGGGAAAGTATCAATGCGCCAGAACCCGCTTTCTGTAGTAGTTTCATCCATCTGAATCCTCCAACGGGAAGAGGTTTGCTCATAGCCCATCCGTATAAATTGTTGGCGTCTAAATACTGGAGGAATTTAGATGTTTGTGAAGGGTCATAGTCTTGCATGTATTTGTTATTGGCAGTTCCATATCGGTTTGAGATCATGCTGATACCACCTCGTATTCCTTTTTGAGTCATGCGAAGCATATCAGGATCGCTAAAAAGTTCTATTTTAGCTTCAGTCTTTTTATAACAGACCTCCATAGCGAGCCCAGGGCAGGTGAAATACCAGGTGGGATCTTGTTCGTAATGTTTTATGCATACGTCTCTAAAATTTTCAATAACATCAGTTTGAATGAGCACGTCTGAGATGTTGTACAGCTCGTGGTAATCTTTAAAGGTTTCGCATCCAAATACGTTCCAAACGTTTTGCGCATGCGCATATTCTTCTTCTTTTATTTTAGTTCCATTGAGTTTGGAGTTGAATGCTTCTTTGGGTGGTAACTGCGTTTCGGAAAACTTTTCAATGGAGTCTACCCAATCATAAGGGTAAATGCCTTTTTTTCTAATCAAGTTGAACTGTTTATCTTGAGGATAATATTCTCTAACGTTTATGCATTGTTCATCGGTTAGATTTTTAGTTAGTTTGTCTAAACCGAAGGGTAAGAATCTGTAGCTGTCAAGAAACCTCATTTCTTTCTTTACTTTTTTTGGTTTGCCTTTCTCATCAATATAGTCTCTCACTTTGATTTTTTTTGAGAAGCTGATGTATTTTTCTTCATTGTTGGGTATGCAATTGAGTTTCCCGCCTAATTTCTTGATGAACAAATGGCTATCGTAACCGGATAAGTTGTGTAAAAAAATGGGTATGAAACTTGGGATTTGATAATCCAAGTTGCATTGGTTGTGAGCAGCACCACGGTACTTTCCAGTCAAATGACAGTGATCCCACGCTTTGTCACCGTTAAGATCCTTTTTGCAAATGTGACATTTGGTTGCGGTTTCAAACTTCTTCTTATCCTCATCAGTCTCGTGTTTCTTATTCTTCCATTGTTGTTGAAGTAAATCGCTATCGTTCCAAATCTTTGTAAGGTCTGCTTCAAGCATGGTGATAAACTTTTGAGCTACGTCATCCTCTTCGCTTTCTGCTGTGTACATGACTGGTTTTTCTTTATAAATGGTTTCATCGAAGCATTTGATGAAGTAGCTGAACGAGCTTGGAACATGCTTTTGATATTGTTTGGTGTATGACTGTTTTGAGTCAGGGGTGCAAGTGTTGACAGGTTTGGTGAAACATTCAAAGTCTGCATTGACTACAAACGGAACTCTCATGGACATGTTGTAGTTTTTAAACTGAACGGTTGTCCCTTCTTTTGGAAGTTCAATTCTAACCGAGATGTGTTTATAGCAGTCTTCTCGGTGTTTTTGAAGCTTTTCTTCTCGGTCATAAGCTTGCATGCAATTTCTGCAAGTTTTTAATGAGGCAGTAATGGTTAGTGTCTTTGTTTGAAATGAGCAGCAAATCAACATTATGCTTTCGATCTAAAATTTTGGATATTCGTAAAGGATGGATTATTTTTTCTTCGTACCCAAAGACGTTGATGCTAATATCTGGATTATTCGCTTCAAACTTGTTGATACCTTGAGTAAGAGAGACAGGAAATTCCATTCCATTCCAATTGAGCTCTTTAGATTTTAGAATCAAGTCTTCATCAATTCTCTCACCGTTTTTTTCTTTCATGTTAAGCGCCCTGGTGACACTCCACATAAAGCATTGATTGTCATCGTTTTTCATGTTGATGATCGCCTTTTTACTTTTTAGTTCAGGAGATAGCTCAATGTAGGAAGAACCGCTGAAAGGTATCCAGTCAATCATGTTAACTTCTACTCTTAAAATTTTGTTGACTCTCCAATTGGATCCTTCCTTGTTGTAGTTGGACATGTTTTCAAGAATTCTTTCTTTCCATGTTTTAAAGCTTTCTCGTTTGTCTGTTGATTCGAGAATAATTTCATATATAGACGGGAAGACCACAGTGCGAAGATTTTCTTCTCCAGTAGCAATATTAACACGCGTCATTTCGCAGATTAAAACAAGGTTCGTTTTTGTGTTTTTTTTAATGACTTTGATGGCAGCCTCTTTGACCATATTTAAAAAGGCGTCAGGGTCTTCATATCGAACAGAGGGGGTGTAAGTAAATTGCTCAGTGACGTGTTTTAGCGCATGATTAGTCAATACAAACTTTATTTGTGGCTTGTAAACTGCTGATCGCGCGATTGCTTTGAGAGCCATTGATTTGAGAGAGTCCACTTTTTTCTTTACTTCGTTCCCCACATTGCTCACTGCATTTTTCACCGCAGTTGGAACGTATGGATCAACGAGAGCATTTATTTTGTTGAAACCGTTGTAGACAGTCGTTGCAATTCTTGAAAGCCATCCAGGCCTCGGTGCAGGAACAGGTTTGGGTGTAATAACGTTTGTTGAATCGATAACAGATGTGTCAAGGATGGATAGTTCATTTCTTGTTACCCTTTTTTGCAAGAGAGCAGGACCAAACGAAATCAAGTCATTGGAAACGGAACGAGGAGCAATAGGAGGTTTCTGTACAACAGGTCTCGGTGCAGGCAACGGCCTTGCCTCAGTCGTGCGTCTACCATACCCAATGATGGGCTTTGTATTTTTTATTGCTTCAATGAGCTCGGCTTTTCTCATTCTTGAGATGCCTTTGACACCTCGGTCATCAGCCATCTCTTTTAACGCTTTCATATTTAGTTTGTCGATTTTATATAGGAGAAAAAAAATCTTTAACCCATTTCAATTTCTGCCATGATCAAAAATTTTAATTTTCAGCAAATTAAAATTTCGTTACGACTTAATCACTTTTATTTGATAACCGTGTTTATTGTCAAAGTATTTCCAGTAGTGACCTGTTTCTTTTCTTAATTGGTAATGAGACTTGTATTCAGTCACCTCACCCGTTTCCACATGGGTAATTTTATAAGTGAAAGGATGTTTTCTAATTTCAACAAGTCTTTGCCATTTAGGATCGACAGGTTTTTTCTCTTTTTTAGGCTTTCTCGGTCTCCCCACAGGTTTCTTTTCTTTCACCTTTTTCATTCATTCTTCTTTATCGAGCAAATTGTTTTCATACGCGATCAGTGTCAAAGCCAACAAATTGTTTGAAGTTTGCATAACACCATTTTCCCTCAGCAACTCTCTCAATTCCTTTTTTGTGTAATGCATTTTTATTACTGAAAGATTTTATTCATCTTAATTCAATTTTTTCAATTCTTTAAAAAGAATTAAAAAAAGCAGATTTCCAGTGATCATGAAATGATCTTAAAAATCACTTGTGATTTCCATGGACCTTAAAGATCTTAATAATCTTATAAATTTTTATACCAGTTTTCAAAAAATTCCTTACTACATTTACCTTCCAAATAATATATTTCAACACACAATTTGACTCTCTCTCGTTCCATATCACTTATTTTGCCATGCAGCATTTTTATTTCTTCTTTCACCTTTTTTATTTTCATCGAGAGCTCTCTACCTCTTTCTAAAATTATTTTTTTCTCAGCTTTCATCTCTTCACTCATTAGAGTTTTTCTTTTCTCTTTTATCTCTTTTATTTTTTGAGCCACCTTTTTTTTCTCTTCGGGCGAACTTGCTTTTTTCTTCAACTCAGACAATTCAAGATCTTCCAAAATCTCTTTTTTTCCTTCATCCCACGTTTTGATTTTGTACGGGAATTTTATTTTTCTTTCCGCTGACACCTCCTTTCTTTTTTGAACCAGTTCTATTTTCTCACCTTTTAACGCGTATATCTCCTCTCTAGTAGACTCTTTTCTTTCTTCCAACTCGTTTATTCTTTCTTCTAGTTCATTAATACCCATCTTTTTTAATCGCCGTAAATTATTTAACTCGAATTCAATTTTTTTATTTTCAGCAAACTTTTCATTTCTTCAAAAATAACATTTGCATTTTTCATTGCAGTACATGACAGAGCTTCGGCTGTTGTGAGCTTTTACATTAGGATGCATTCGACACCAACGACCTAATTGTCTAGCGTAACCAATTTGTTGACCGATTGTACCATTGAACCGAAGAAGTTGAAATTGAGTGTTTAAAAAAGTAACCACTCGATCTGAATCCCACTGCTCAAAGTCTTGAGGTATAGTTTTTACCAAATCTTCCATCTTTATTTTAGATGAAATTTTTTTTAAGCCAATTCATTTTTCAATTCTTCGAAAAGAATTAAAAAAATTTTCCAGTGATTTAAAGAAACTATGAAATTAGATATGTGCCAAAAGGACCTGCCAAAAATTCTACCAAATTTCCATTTTTATCTGCACATAAAGTCACACCACAACCGATTGAGCGATTCCCTTTAACTCTTATTTTTTCATCACCCAGCCTGTATAATTCATCTTTAAAAATTTTGCTTTGATTATTACCCATCTTTTTTAATCGCTGTCAATTATTTTACTCGAATTCAATTTTTTTTCAGCAAAGGGAAAATATTCGTATTTTTGGAGCATCGTGTCCATTTTCAGTTTTGCAGACATTTTTTTCTTTTCTTCCCAATCGCAGTCCAATTCAAGAACGCGTTTATCGATCGCTCTCAGCTTTTCTTGCTTGTTCAAATGGATCCACTCTCTGTTGCGCTCTTTGATTTTTTTCTCCATCCTCGAAAAGTCATCCTCTTTTTCTTCCCCCAACATCGCGTAAAGCTCGTCTCTTTTTTCATCGCTGTACACTTCAGGAATTTTGAACGAGCCACTCTCATCCTTGAACGCAAGAGCCACGAGCTGTCTTTTCTTTTTCACATCAGGCTCTCTTTGGCTGCACTCTAGAAAAAACGGGTGAAACGTTATTTTATTTAATGATCTCAATCTTAATTCCTTTTTCATCTATTTTTCCGTTTCGCTTCTCAAAATTATTGTTGCCATGTCCCGTCTCTTTCATCGCTTTGTAAAGAGAGCCGTATTCGATCACTTCTCCTGTTTCAGCATGAGTCATTTTTACAGTCACGGGATTGTTTCGGATCAAACGAAGCCTTTCGTATTTGGAATCTATCGGCTTGACATCCTCCATCATCGCATTTTTGTCGATCAGATGGTTCTCCAGCGCAATCATCGCCAAACCTATTTTGCTTTTCGACGTTTTGGAAACGCCATTTTCGATAAGTAATTTTTTCAAATCCTTTTTCGTATAAATCATCCTTTTATTAAGGATTTATTTTTTCTCTTAGTAGACAACGTTCATTTTGTTTCCGTCGGATTTGATTCTGAGCAGCTTGTCAGAGATCACCACGGCAAAGGCTTGAGTGTCTGCAGGAACGTTTGCGTTAAAGGTGGCTTTAATTTGCACGTCCAACACGGTCGATTTTAACCTCTCAGCCTGCTTGCTCACGTCAAAAACGAAAATAGGACAAATGTGTCTGTAGTTCAGTGCTGTTATATTCGGTTGGGCGACAATTTCGCTGATTCCAAAAATCTTGTTGTCAAACTTGCATGCGTCTCTGTAAGCTCTTTAAAATTTGTTGTTTGTAAAGGCCAAATCGTAATCCACAGCAGGATACCTTTCGCTGTTTAAGGTCACATACATGTTTTTCAAATCGCAGTGGTTGAATACGGAAGGGTTTAGATCTTGACTGCCGTCTTTATTGGTCTGAAATCCAACAATGATGTACCTTGGTCGTTCACTGGCTGATCTAGCACTTAACCTCCAACTGAACGTATTGGACACTGGTACGGCAATGGTGTCGCACTGTCTGGATCTAAACGTCAACGGAACGTCCACTTTGGACTCGATGAGTTTGTAAAGACGGTTGTTTGCCATAACAGAGGGAGTGACATGAGGCATAAACAAAGACAGTTTGCTCAAGGTTACTTTTCCTGCGGCTGTTGCTTCGCTCTTAAAAATCCCATCAAAGTCGCTCTTTCTTACAAGGGTTATCGTGTGCTTGAATCCGTAAAGAACTTTTTCGTAATCTTCACATAAACCAAAAATGTGCTTCAAAGGAATGCAAAATGAAAAGGTGCCTTTATCAGCAGGTTGCTTAATGATGAAATCCTGTCTTGCGCTAAAACCGCTATTGCCTGCAAGATCGGCAAGGGCAGTGCTGTCTCTTTGCCACAGCTGATTCATTCCTTCCGACACTTGGAACTCTACAGGATATTTCAGGAAACCCAGCAAGGTAGTGGCTTGACCTGGAATGTATATGTTCTCAATCTCTTGATTTGACAACTGATAAGAAATCTGACTAAACAGATGCATGATGCCGTTGTTAACAAGAGTCAGTGTTCCTTCCACCAAAAGGTAAGCATCACAGGGACGCGTGAACAATTCTTGCTGCTCAATGTTGATTCTTATCTCACCGGACGTGTTTAAATTGGTGCTAACCGGTTCATATTCGTGAAATTCATATCTCTTAACATCTTCATCAACGATGATTTCTTCTGTAATGTCTAAAACATCTGAATTTGCCATTTCTCTATACCAAAGAAAAAAAATTTTTTCATCATGCGATCTTCAGTCCTCTTCCCACTTTTGAAAGTTTTACTAGATCTTGGATTCGGATGGTGTTTTTCATGGACAGAGACCCTCTAAGAGAGGAATAATCGCTGCTCACCTTTGGAGGTTCAACCATTCCGGAAATAATGTCTTTGCTTTTTTGAGTAAGCGGAACCTTTTGAGATCCATGGAAATTTTTAGGAGTTCCAGTCTTGGCATACACCTTTTCTAGCACCTTTTTGCCTTGGTCAATGGCCACATCTTTCGCTGTCGCAATCGCCGAAGAAGTCAACTCTTTCCCTGCAGATTTTGCAGCTGTAATCGCCTCTCTTCCCAACTCGCTTTTTGCAATCTTGCCAGCCAAATTAGACGCTGCTCTTGACGCGCCCGATGCTGCTGCTCTTTTTAAAAAATGACGCAACGTGCCCATGATTCCACTTCCTCCAACAACGTATTTCTTAACATATCTGTTTCTGTAAATGATCATTTTTAAATACGAGAAAAAATTATTTTACCTCGATGACCTTCATTATGGATTTGTACTGGTTTTTGCTAATCACTTTTTGCCTCAAAAGCTCATCGCAAATGCTCACAGCTTCATTTCTCGATCCCGTATTCCCAGCACGACAAGAAGCCACGCTCACTTCAAGCTTTTCCACCAACGCATTCGGATCGCTAGGAAGAACGATCACTCCTAAACCTTTCTTTCTCCTGTCATAAGCTTTTTTCATGCGATCCTTATAATTATTATATTCTTCAACGCTCATCGTATCTTTACCTTTTTCAATGCGTGCTAATCCTTTACGGTACTCCTTTTTTAACTGTTCCTTCCTCTTTTCTTTTTCAGCAAGATTTTGATCAAGCATTTGAAGATCGTAACTAGTAGGAACTGAAACAGGATCTTCAGCCATTTTGTGAGATTTCAGCTCAATTTCAATTGGGATGATGAATTGATTGTATTTTTCAATCTCTGAAGCTCTGGGTTTGTTATACCTCGCATCCGACTTTACAGCCTCACTCTCTACTAAAATTTTCGAGTAATTAGCCACATCTTCTGCTTTCACGTTCTTTGAAACGTTTGGATTGGTCATGAGATCCCAAAGACCTTTTGTTCCTTCATACTTTTCACCTCCAACAATAATATCGTTGCCTTCAAACATCACTCCTATTTTTCCAATCGTATATTGACCATCGCTTTTGCTCAATTCAAACTTGTTCTTAAAGCTTCTTTTAAATTTTGCTCTTGTGTCCAGATCAAACAAACTTTTTATAAACTGGTCGTCCTCAGGAAAAATAGATCCTGTTGATTCTAAATACTGCTCTGCCTCGCTTTTAACTTCGCTTTTAACCTCGTTTTTAACCTCGTTTTTAACTTCGGTTTTTATCTTTTTGAGCGTCTTTTCGTTGCTTTGAATAAGAGGCTTAAACAGCTTTCCCACATCCGTCTGAAAATTTGCATCTAAAATGTTGTCGTTGATGCTGTTCTGATAAATCCTCTCTCTTCTGTCATTAATCTCTCTCACAATTTCATCTCTTTTGTTCGGGTCTTGTATTTTAAAAAAAGACATGGTTTTTAAAATACGATAGAAATTATTTTTCAAGATTCGCTTTCGAATCCATGGAAATCACAAGTGATTTTTAGATCCCTTTTTAGATTCTTCGGATCCGTGGGAAATCATGATTTCTTAGATTCTTCGAATCCATGGAAAAAATATTTAAGATCCTTTGGATCCATGGAAATCACAAGTGATTTTTAATTTTTTTTATAAAATTTGTTAAACGCTTGAATCGCGTCATCTCGGCCTTTTTGGATCAAGTTCTCTTTAGCCAATTCATCTATTCCGTTTTTAGTTTTGGTTCGTATTTCCTCCGTCATGGCCTTAAACTTTTGAAGCTCACCAAGAATCAACTGAAACTCTGAATCGCTTATTTTATTATCCATCAACGCTTTGGAAATGTGCTCGCTGATCGTGTTCAATTTTGACTCTGCCAACACTTTTATCTTTTCATGCTTTTCCGCTTTCAAAGCCATTCTTTTGTTCACTTGACCTCCGACAATCGATAAAAAACCCATTCCAATAGCTACCCCTTCACACGCAATCGCTGCTGGACTTGCATTAATGGTTGACAAAAGACTAATTCCAGTCGCACCCAATGCTAAGCACAATCCCTGCTCTGTATTGTCCACATTCGAAATGATCCTGAAAACGCGATGGTACTTTTTGCTGAGATGAACTCTCTTCTTCCTCTCGTTGTCAATCTCTTTTTGGATTTCGATTATTTTTTGAAGACGGTAAACGTGTCCTCCATCATCCACTGGAGCCGTTGGAAGAGTGGGGTATATTTCTTTATAACTGTTATATTCCATTTTTTATTAAGGAGAAATAAAAAATTTTCTTCCCTCAGATCTTAAAAATCACTTGTGATTTCCATGGATCTGAAATATCTAAAAGAAATTCACGATGCAAAGACTCTCTCCCTTTTTAATCACGACGTCTTTGTCGCTTCTGTTATAAATTTCCATGAAGATGTTCTCTACAGACTCTGAAAAAAGCAAAAAGTGACTGAAATAATTCAGCTTTAAATTTAGCTCATGCCTCAAATTCACCAAAGCAACACCTCTATCCACTTTAATCCCGAACATAAAAACAATCGTCTGTTTGGATAAACGGTTCAACTTAATGCCTCTTTGAGCAAATATTTCACATCTGGAACGACGACAAAGCCGTCTAGGAGGATGATCCAAATGATCGTTAAAATAAACGGTGCCTTTCAACTTATTCTCGTCAATACAAATGATTCTTCTCATCTTTTTAACAGTAAAGGAAACTTTTTTCTTAATCTTTCTCTTCTCTCTTTTGCGATGATATCGTTTTCCTCCTCTTCTTTTTTACATTCATGAAAATATCGACATTTCTCTTTAGTTTCTGCTATTTGCAAAAGTTTATCACAGGTTCTTAAGATCGCTTCGATTTTTAGATTCTTTGAATCCTCAGACATTTTCATTTGTGCTGAAATTTATTTATTTTATTTTGCATAATATTTTTTCATGGTTCAGCTAAACCTAATTAAGCGTAATAAAACACTTGTCCGAGAAGAAGGTAATAGCTTTCGGATTGTCCGACTTGTGCGTCGCCAGAGTTGAGCGTGACGACGAGCCTTCTGCCGGCTGCAACGCTGGGCATGGAGTCTGCTTCTCCGAAATTTCTGTAAAAGGAGATGGTGGTGGTGGAACCGATGGAAGCAGTGGATTGGTACAGAAGTCCAGTCGATTTGTTGTTGAACGAGGTTAAGTTTGATCCGTTCCACGAAGACAAGTAAAAATCTTCCAATCCAGATGAGGAAAAGATGCATGTGCTATCACCGTCGTAACCAGGAAAGTAGGTGTAATTGTTGGTGTTGTAAGGAGTCCAAGGAGTGAGAACGGTCCCGTTTCCAGGAGGGAAATTCCCATCATACATTCTGACTCTCGATTCCCACCAGTTTCCAGAAGAGCCGATGATGTGCACTCTGATGTATTTGAGAAAGACTCCGTTTCCTTTTCCGTTGGTGTTCATCAAAACATATTCGCTGCCATACGTCGTGTTTAAATATCGGAACGATTTGGAGTAAAGTTTGAAAAGAGGAATGGTGGCAGGAATGGAAGCAAGAGTGGAAATGAACGGTTGAATCCAATACGTGATGGCTGTGGCATTTCTGTTTACCAGTTGAATGGAGACGTCTTTTCTGAAAGGCATGTCCAACGTCAAGTATCCTCCCAAGGAAGTGGTGTTAAACATGTTGCATCCCTGCAAAGAGTTGGCGTAAAAAGCTCCTCCCAACGGTTAAAAAAGCAACTCCAATGTTGGAGTTGCTTTTTTAACAACGGAAGGAATTGGAGTGTCCACTCCAATTCCTTCCGTTGTTTCTGCATAATTCCCCACATTGATTTCTCCGTCTGTAAAGATTCTAATAAAAACTTGACCAGGAATATTTGTGCCAGAGGTGCTGTATAAAGCCAGCCACAGCCTTCTCAACACTCCAGATTTTCCGGAAAACGCAAACACAGGAGAAGTGGTTAACGCTGCGACCGTTTGAGACTTAAACCCCAAACTGGTAAAACTGGATCCTGGAACGACACTGGTCAAACTCGATTTTTGCAACAACAAGTTGACGTAACTTTTTGTCGCAGCGTCTTACGCGTTTGACGGATCGAGCACATTGATCAATTTATGGGAATTCAAATCCAAGTCCGCGGTTCCAACAGCTCCTGACGTGTGCGTGTCTACGTAATTTTTGGTGGCTGAATCTGAAGCTGAAATGGGTTCGGCCAAATTGGTAAATTTGTGTGATGTCATGTTGATGTCCGTGTAAAAGATATTGTTGTATGCCACTTTTGTGTCAACGTAGCTTTTTGTCGCTGCGTCTTTTAAAGCGGTTGGATCTGTCAGATTAATGATTTTGTGGGAATTTAAATCCAAGCTTCCCGTGATGGTGCTGGATCCGTCCACTTTAACATTCATGCTCGAGCTGACGTCGACGTAATTTTTAGTGGCAGCGTCGTGAAGATTGGTCGGCTCTTTCAAGTTGATCGCTTTGTGAAAATTTAAATCCAAGTCCGCGGTTCCAACAGCTCCTGACGCATGTGTGTCCACATAATTTTTGGTGGCAGCATCGTGCGAGTTGGTTGGTTCTGCCAGGTTGATGATTTTGTGAGAGTTGAAATCCAAATCTGAAATGATGGTGCTGTTTCCATCTGTCCTGACATACAGATCGCTTGAAAGAGAGGTTGAATAAGGGTTGTATAAATAACGACCCAATTCTGATCTACCAAATTTGTCAATCATTTTTATATGTCTCGGATTTTATTTTTTAGCTTTCTGGATCTCTTTAGATTCTTTGAATCCATGGAAATCACTAGTGATTTCTACCACAAGGTGCTAATAATGCTTTGAAAGTCAAGGCCTTCATCTAATTTCTTCAAGACGTAAAGACACAAGTGACCGCAATAAGAGGTATTACCAAACTGCACTCTTTCGCTGTTGCAATAAACGGGACTCTTCAAATAGTCAACCAGTCCAACAAGAGGAGGTTGAGCGTTACAATCAAAGCTGTATTTCTTATCGCCGTCTTTGTACCAGCACACCCAATAAAATCCTCCAGTGCTTGAATCACCAGTGTTTGCAATACCGCACTCTTTTCTTTCCGGTTTTTTCGGCAATGTGTCTCTTTCAAAAACACCTCGAAAGTTTCTTATTTTCAGCTTTTTAACATCCTCTATCAATTGAAAGTTGGTTAAAGCCTCATTTGGCAATTTTATTCTTTCGACGTTGATCATTTTTAAATTCGCGCAAAATTTAAAAAGAACCATGGCGATGTAATCGGGATCTTACATCTCTTCATCCCTTTTGAAGCAAAGTGCATTGATCTCAGCTCCGTTTTCCACCAAAAATTTAACCACTTCTACACGATCGCGTTGAGAAGCTCGATGTAGCGGTGTCCAAAGGTTATTGTCTAGCGCGTCGATCTTGGCTCCGTTTTCCACCAAAAATTTAACCACTTCAAGATGACCGTTTTGAGATGCTATGTGCAACGGCATCAAATTGTTTTCACTTTGCTTGTTGACCTTGGCTCCTTTTTGCAGCAGCAATTGAACCACTTCAAGATGACCTTCTTGAGAAGCTCGATGTAGCGGTGTCCAAAGGTTATTGTCTAGCGCGTTGACGTAGGCTCCTTTTTCCACTAAAAATTTAACCACTTCAAGATGACCATTTAAACATGCCAAATGCAGAGGAGAGCATTTATTTTCGTTTTGCTCGTTGACGTAGGCTCCTTTTTCCACTAAAAATTTAACCACTTCAATGTGACCGTTTTGAGATGCTAATTGCAGCGGTGTCCAATCGTAATAATCTAGTGTGTAGACTCTGGCTCCATTTTTCACTAAAAATTTAACAACGACAAAATTGCCTTCTCGAGATGCTATTTTCAATAGTCTATCTTTTTCATCCGTCATCTTTTTTATATGAAAAGAAAAATTCTTATATCATTTCTTCATCAGATTCATCCAAATCCAAATCGCTCATAATGCTTTGAACAGAAGGAGCATTTTTAGTGATGAACACTTCTGGAAGCTTGACTTGAATGGACTCGATTTGAGAACTAATAAAAACACCTTCAATTCTTAAAGACGCAATAGCAAAACACCTTTGACGAACATACACCAATGGATCTGCCTTTACAAGCTTTTTGTTCTTCTTTTTGCAAAACAAAGAAGTAATGCTCTTTTCTTTTGTATACAACTTTCCGAAAAAGATGGGGGACGCGTTGGGCATCTCAGATTTGTTTTTAAAGATGGACAAATACTCTGTCATTATTTTTTTAGTTCTTCCTCCTTTTTTCAACAAGGCTGTTTTATGGATGACTTGCTCGCAAAGAAATTTTAATATCTTTTCAGTCACCTCTATAAAGTTTTCTTCATCTGCTGTCATGCCTTTTTTATCGTCAAAAGCAACAAAAGACATGGAATATCCAGTCAGCTCTTTTGTCTTTGGATCAAAACTCTCAAACACACCCAAAGAATACAAAATGGGGGTTCTTAAAATTAAAGGACCTTTTCCATTGTCATACTCGTAATACAAAGGAATCTTTTGATACTGAATAGGTCTTGGGGCTGCGTAAATCTCCCCAGCTATTAATTTACTCTCGTCAAAATTCTCAATCGTCACGAAATTCATCTTTTTTTAATGGAAAAGAAATTTTTTTTAGATCCTTTTTGGATCCGACACTTTGACCTGCTTCTTGACTTTATTTATTTTTCTTCTAGCATATTCAAACATATCCTCCAGCCGCATGCCACTTTTTTCAAAACGAATCCCTCCACATTTTATTTTCAACTCAAATTCTTCACATCGACGAATAATGGTGAAATCCAAATCATTTTCGAAGCTGTAAATCTTGTAATGGTACTTTTCTTCATAAGGCAAATAATAATACGACTCCTCGTAATCCTCCGTCTTAAGGTACTCATCTATAAAGGGCTCAAACAAAACCATCATGTTGCTCATTTTTTAATGAACCTGAAAATTTTTTTTGGAAAGGAAATGACCAATGTCGCTCGAAAGCAAACTGATCAATTCTTTATTGTCTACCCACGAATTAAACGAGTCTGGATACCCCAACCATTTCACCAATGATTTTTTATTAGTCTTTCGAACGATTTTTTTAATTCTGAATATATCCTGATGCGTCTTTTGCATCTCCTGCTCATAAAAAGTGCCTTGAATTTCTTCACTGAGAGCATCAGCGATTTTATACGTGGGAGGATCCGTATACTGAACTTTTGACACGGTAAAAACCTCTTCAGTCCATCTCGGTGTATACCCCTTTTCAAAATGAGACTTCTTTTTTGTGATTCGCACTTTGTCACCCATAGAAAATTTCGGTTTTGCTCTTTCTCTCTGTTTACCATTCAGGTTCATCCAGACCTTATTTTTATTCTTTTCATCACTGGCTTCCACTGGAGCCATTTTAATGGAAGAGTGCCTTGTGCAGTTGTAATTTTTCACCATCTTATCTAATACGTCAATATATTTATTGGTATTGTTGGCTGAAAAATATTTAAACATTCTCTCTTTCATCGTTCTGTTCCATCGCTCAACGACACAGCTTTTTTCCTCGTTTTCAGTGGAATACAATTGCACACCCAACGCTTTCACATGCTTGTTGTAAAATTCTTTTCCTTTATCCACCCACAATTTGATGCATTTTCTTTCACCGAAAAGCTTTTTCAACGCTTCAGCTAATTCAAGACCCGTTTTGCTTTTTAACGAAACGATCCATCCATACTTTGAAAACACGTCAATCACCATGAGCAAATATTTTACGCCGTTGTTGAATTTTGAAAACAATTGCATGTCTACCAAATCGGAAGCCCATATCTCATCAATGTCGTTTACAATCACCCTTCTTCTTTTAAAATGACGAATAACCGGTTTATGAAGCTCCTCTGCAAGCGGATCCCTCCATTTCAGAGGCATTTTTTTTTTTTTTTAGATCTTTCAGATCCTACACCCAATCCAAATTTAGCTTTGGCTTTAATAACCGGCGTAATAAGCTTTCTCTCATTAATCTCTCTTTGAGTGGGGTTTGGAATGGAGTTCATCTCCTTAAGCATCATTTGATCTGCCACATTCCTGTTTTGTCGGTCGTTAAAATATTTATAAGCCAAATCATGGTGATACGCTGCATTGTCCACTCTGTCTACCGGCTTGCTCCAATCTTGATACATATCCGTAGAAGTCAGTCGCTTATCCAAATTGGTTCCAGGCCCTGCAAAGTTCATCCCAGGAATATGCATTTCACCTGGAAATTTTGCCCATGGAAGCTTCACTTTGCTAGACAGCTTATTGATTGATTCCACCAAATCACCTCCTTTTGTCGCATGCAAAGAAACAAACTTGCATTTGGTCGTTCCGCAAGAGTCACAAATCCCTTTTAACATAGGTCTATTGTTTTTTGTCATCTCCTTTTTCAAGTGAATGGTTTCAGTTTCTCTTTTGCATTTAACGCAGTACATTTTAAATACAAGAAAAATATTTTTTTTACTGTAAAAAAATGGAAGTCATTGATTTGTCATGGAATATCGGAAAAACCAAAAGATACAACAACAAGCTTTTGCCAAGAAGCATTCGAGGAATCATCGTCGGAAAGTCCGGTTGCGGAAAAACAACCTTGCTGCTCAATTTACTGCTTAGACCTGGATGGCTGGATTATAACCACTTGCAAGTCTTTGGCAAATCCCTTTTCCAACCCGAATACAAAATACTCAAAAAAGCCTTTGAGAAGAAACTACCAAAAGAACTCATTCTACAATTATTCAACATTCAAAGCCAAATTGAAAAGCTAAACTCCAGTCCTGAAGCCGTCATTGAAGAAATATCAAAAGAATGGGACGGAGAAACAGACATGGAATGTCAATTTTTCGAAAGTGAAGAAGACGTGCCTTAACCTGAATCCTTAGACTCAACCAAAAACAATTTGATGATCTTTGACGACTTGCAACTCACAAAACAAAACAAATACGAAAAATATTACATCCGAGGAAGACACTCCAACGTTGACTGCTTTTACCTATCTCAAAACTATTTCTTACTACCAAGACAAACCATCAGAGAAAATACCAACTTTATTTGCCTCTTTTCTCAGGACGATAAAAATATCAACCACATTTATCAAGATCACGTTTCCAGCGACATGAAAAAAGAAGAATTTAAAAAGTTTTGTAGAGATTGCTGGTCTAAACATCGTGGATTTGTCGTCATTGATCTATCCTCTGAAAAAGATAATGGAAAATACAGAAGCGGGTTGTACGATTTTTATTTTCCAAACGTATAAAAAACATGTCTGGATTTTATTTGCTTGCTAAATCTAAAAAAGATCTTCCCACCGTATCAAACAGCTCCATCAAAACATACTTTGAAAGACCTATCGAGCTGGATTTAAACAAACAGTACGAAATGGCTCTTGTAGGACTTGAAACCTATCGAAGCTACCCCAACATCACCTCTAAAAATAACGTTTTCAGATACAGTCCAAACGCTGGATCGAACAGCTACACCATCTACATTCAAGAAGGATCCTACGAAATCAACCAGCTCAACGAATACCTTCAAAATGAAATGCAAAAACAAACAGGAAGCTTGTACAGAGTAGACGGAGTCACCATTACAGCAAACGAGTCTTCGTTAAAAGCCGTATTAAAATTTGGAAAGCCTACAGCAACGACAAAATACTGGGTTGATTTCAACGTCAATAACAGCATTGGATCGCTCCTCGGATTCGATAAAAACGAATACACCTACGTCGAAAAAAAAGAAGACCCTGTTGATCCTAATAAAGTCACAAGCGTCATCGACACCTACGAGTCTGAAAATATCGTGAGAATTGAAGAAACTGCAGTCATTCGAGTCACCAACGACATTATCGGCTCGTCTTATTTAGACGGAAGAACAACAAACGACATTTACTCCTTCTACCCACAAGTTGAACCCGGAACCAAAATTGTTGAAAAACCTTTTCACCTCATTTACCTTCCCATCGTTGTCAGCAAAATTTCAAGAATGGAAACACAAATCGTTGATTAAGATGATCACTTGATCGATTTTAGAGGAGAAGACATCATTGTCAGATACCACATCAGAGAAAAAATCTCATCCACTCTACACGATCTTTTCTCCGGAAGCGCTTTCAGTCGATGAAAAAAAATTTTCCTTTTCTATTAAAAATGTATCAAAAGATCAGTCTCAACATTTCGAAAGGACAAGCTGACAAAATTAAAAAAGCGTTACATGATAAAACTGCAACCAGCATAAAACTCACTCATCAAGACTTGAACGGCGAACATGTTCTTGCTGTCACTAAAACCCGATTGAACAAAATTGCAAAAGCATACGACCACAGAAAAGGCGTCACGCTCAAACTCAGCAAAAAACAACTCATGCACAACGCAAAAGTAGAAGGTGGATTCATTGGTGCCCTTTTAACTTTACTAGGGATGATCGGAAGCACCATCGCTACAAAAGTCGTTCCTGCTCTTGCCACTGGACTACTCTCTGGTGTTGGAGCCTCTGTCGGTTCTGCCATGGTTGACAAAATCGCTGGACGCGGTATCGTTTACTTAAAAAAAGACGGAAAAGTACTAAAAATATCCAGATTAGGATCAGGTATATACCTAAACCATTGGAATGGAAACACTCAAGGTGATGGGCTTTACATCAAGAATAAAAAAGCATGCGATCGTATTGGCTCTGGAGAAGAAGAACAATTCTCCGGTCTTGGTTTACTTCTCGGTCCCAATTCACCCTTCAACAGCATACCTATTTTAGGCTCCATTTTGTAAAAAAAATCATTTATGGAAGAAATTTTTTATCCAACAAGAATAAAAAATCATAGAATTTACCAGGATCCGTAGGATCATAGAAAATATACCTTTATCATTCCTATTTCTCCTTCAGACGAAATCATTAACGTCTCTCCCACATACACATCCAACACGCTAGAAAAAGAAACGATTTTTGAAACCCGATACAGCTGATCAGACTTACGCACCAAATCCAATTTCTTATCATCGCTCTCTTCTCCAAACTTAAACTCTCAGAAATAACACCGCTTGTCTCCATTGAAAATATCAACATCCCTTTCTCTAAACACACTCTAAATTCCGATGTCGGCTTTACCATCTTACACATTTCACTAAACCTACTAGCCGAAACTCTTCTCTTTGACCAAAAAGAATGGCGCTCACTGAAACTCACGTTTTGAACGCTTTCCGTCGCCACCTTAATATTATACGCAAACTGGTCTAAAGTTCTCATGGCGATTTCTAAACTTCCCGCACTCAAAATCGACAGTCAACTCGCTTCCATTTTTCACCGTTTTAAACACCTTACTCACATAACTCTCAACACCCACATGCAACGATTCCTCAAAATCAAACACGTACTCATCAAAACGATCTGCAAAAAGATCCACTTCAAACATTAAATTTATCGTTGTTTTTGTTCTCATACTTATCCCTTCTTTACTTATTCGCAAACACACCATCCTCATGTTATTGAACAAAAGATCAAACAACGCTTTAACTTCACCTGCATGCTTTGTTCGCGCTATAAACATTTTTTTAAGAAGAAAAGAAATTTTAAATCATTCTTCTTTTATTTTACTCATTTTGTAACATGCTCTCGTATTCTTAACAATATCCTCATTATATTCACGATAAATTCCCTTTACTGAACGAGGCTTTATCCTCCCACTATTATAACACTTTCGAATTTCAATAGATTGATGAGAAGCAATAGCAGATTTTAATCTTTCAAAAACTTCTTCAAATGGTAACATATGAATCATCTCCATAAAGGCATCTTTAACAGATCTTGGAAGCTTTTGAATGTTCTTCTCTAGTTTAAGAAATTTTGAAGATTTTTCATCACAAAAACCTAAATCTTCACCACTAAGAATCTCATAAATACTAAACTCATTTATTTCATCCATTTTTTAATTCAATAAGAATTTATTTTGCTTTAATTCAATTTTATCATTCCATATAAGCACCTTGGCCATTGGACACTACACAACAAGGCACGGTAAGAAAATTGAATAAAAAGGAAACAGAAAGACATCTTAACAAATATACAAATAACATGATTATTTTTATATTCATCTTGATAAGAATTAAAAAAAAAACACCATCTTGGATAAAAACATCAACACATCCCATATATAAGGGTATCAATGAGCCAGGACCCGCATTTTACATCTACTCATAGGATTCCGGGCATGTTTCTGGATTCTCAAAAAATTGTTCTGTTTTATCAGCATTAAGAATTGAAAAGCAGTCTGTGCTTAACTTTTGCTGCCATAATCAAGAGCTGTGAGTTCTGCAATAAAATGTGCTAAATACATAACCACTTAGATTAAAGTTAATTTTTCTCTATCTGAAAGTTCAACAGGTGATAAATCATTTAAATTTATAAAAGAATTATTTTAGAATGAGTTTGTAAGAAATGCTAAAACATGATTGCATAGTTCAAAGCCAAGAAGTATAATTGATTTTTAGTCGGGTTGCTAAAGAAAATTCCCTAACTAACTTTCTTGTAAAATTTAGGATAAAAAATTCTGCATCATTATCAGCTTTAAAACCTATTATTGGTTTCTCTAATAGAGATAGAGTGTATTCTATCACTATTAGAGACAGCTATATTTGTATTTTAAAAATTTCTATAAGGCTGTGCGACTCACCATTGTTTAGTTATCAACAAAAATAATATGTTGATTACAAAACATTGGTGACTCTAAAAAGGCGTTGATTTACTTAAAGAGTTAAATTTGAAAACTCACATGTAATTCCCTGATTTAAACTATTTACAGTTTTAAACTCCTAGAAATTCCTGGGGATAGAAACAGAAAAGATCTTTGATAGAGGATTTTATAAAACCGGCTTTATACATAGAAAGGGTGTGTAATGAACTATATATCAATCTCCATTAATGAAGTTATTTCGCCCAATGATATATTAAAAATAACTAGATGTCTAACTTCCGCGTATTTTTTTAAGCAAAAATCGGCCATTATGGGGGGCAAATTTAACAAATCAAAAGCTTCGTATTTGTTTTGTTTTGATAAATAGCGTAAAGATTTTGCCCCCCATAATGGCCGATTTTTGCTTCACTTTTTCTTATACCGATTTACGGCAGTTAGACATCTAGTTATTCTTAATATATCATTGATTTCGCCACGGAACATTATGTTCATGCTTTTTTTTTAAAAAAAAACTATTTAAAAATTATTTAAGATAACATATTACGTAAGATGAATGTGCGTAATTAACATATTACGTAAGATGACTGTGCATAATTAGCTTATGATGTAAGATGATTGTGCATATTTCAATTTAGGACAACGTGTGAACGAAAACAAAATTTAAAAATTTAAAATCAAAAAATAGATTCAATTGAAGACAACTGCAAACGCAAGAGCTCACATCTTGTTTTAAGTTTGTAAAGGATACTAAGAAAAAAGTAATTGCGAAATTTGGAATACTTTTCCATGGAAAAGTGTAATCGATGTTGACTCAGTTTTCGATTTTAATTGCACATATAAAAATATAATAATTAAATGCATAGGACATAATTATTTAGATGATTTTTTTCCATCATGCCACTTTTCGGTGACAGTTGCAGCAACTCCATCAATAAGATATCGGCGGACAGACCATCTTTATTTACTTCGAAAGACGAAGAGATATTTGCAAGTATGGTTATTTAAAAACGTAATTATTTGGATTCAATCTCATTAAACTCTTCTTCTTCATCATCGTCACTTAATTGCTCATCTTCCACAGTTATTACGTCTTCTACTGCTAGTGTGTCTAAAGAAGGACTCGATGAACGATTTAGATCACTAACTGCGCTTGGAGTAGAATTACCTCGTTTAGTAAATGGTGATAATGTTCTGTTAGCCTTATCAGAAGTTTGCTTAGAGTTAGTTTTTGGTATTTCATCGTATTTAGCTAGTTTTTCGTTGGATTCGGACGAAGAACTCTTTTCAATTTTACTAACGTTGGATTTACATTTATTATCATTTTGGCTTGTTTGTTCGCAGGAATCCGTAGCGTCTGTTTTCCCATCTCCTGGAAGTGTTATGTCCAAAGAAAGCTGAAAATAAACATTTACCACTCTTTCATGTTGCGAAGAAATAGTTTTAACTTCAACTTTTTAGAAAGAAAAAAAAAACAAAAACAATACGAAAGTAGAAACTAAAAAAACCTGAAAAGTTGAAGGAAAAAACTTGTCTTTTTTGTCTTTGTTTGCTTTGTCAAGCTCCTTTTTACTAAACAAGAAGCTCTTCACTTCGTTTTTTTGCCACTTGTTACAGCCGGGACTGCTCGTATGGCTCGATGTTGTGTTATACTCCAGAAAAGAAGTATTAAACCAAAAAACAAACATACGTTCCTAGTTCAAAGTACAAATAAAAGATATGAAATATAAAAAACTCATGGAATTTTCAAAATATTAAGCTAGATTGAAAAAACAAGACTAAAAACATAATGTCGTAGTACTTGTACACGATGTAAAGAATTTTATTTTTTATTTATAACTAAGCGTGCTAGAGCGGTTTTTATTTCTTGTAAGGAAGAGAAAAAATAACAAAATGCTCGTTTTTATATAACAACTAAAAGGAAGCGTGAGAGGCTTGAATGACTACGCGATTGCGCGCAATACATAAATAGTAAAAAATCAAGAAATATTTTCACCTTTTTAAACAACTCTTTATGAAAAAAATCTATTTTGATGTCGCCACACAGTGGGACTGGTTTTTGTAACTTCATAGTATACTCTTTATCGTTTTTCTTTATCTAAATAAATACTTTACACCAGTAGAAATATTATTACTGTTATTAATTATTTATATTAGAAATATTATTACTATAGAAATATTATTACTGTTATTAATTTTTAGTGATAATCAAAAAATATTAGATTTAATACTTTTCATTGATGTTACATATTACTATTAATGATACTAGTAAGTTATAAACAAAAGTTAAACAAATCTGATAAAAAACTTAAAGCAGAAAAAAAAAACCTCTCCATTTTTTTAGTTGATAATTTGTTAAACACTCAGCAGCTTCGTTTACATAAATCAAACGTGTTTTTGAACTTACTTACCTCGAATGTTTGTTTGGATTTGTAAAGTTCCACTTTACCAGAGTAAATGACGAAACTGGGCACTGAAAAGTAAAAAAGTGACAAAAAATACTTTTTGTTTTTGATAAAGCAAATGGCACAACACAAAGGATTTTGTTTGTGATGAAGACCATTTCAGCTGTCAATGTTAATATTAGTGAACCAGTAAAATGTTTGTATTTGCTATCTTACTTAAAAAAGTGATTTTAAAAAGTTAAGGAATTCACATCAAAAACCATCTATACGAATGAAGACCACACGGAAAAAAACGGCTGTCATATTTAGTAATTTTTTGAGTTTATGCCTCTGTCCTATATATAGTCATAAAAAGTATGTACTAAACTATTTTTCCAGTGAGGAAGCGAAAATAACATCTTGGTACATTACTCTACTTGACAGGGGTGGGCTGCCAAATTTTGAACTACTGGCTCGCTATTATTTTAAAAAAAAAAGGTAAATGCGTTCATTGTCTTCATTAATTTTTTTTATAGTATAAAATATATATAACAAAACAAAACATTAGTTGCACAAAATAACTAAACAAAATATTTATTGAAATTATTAAAATATATGTTAAATATTTATTTTGCAAAAACATACAATTAAAATGGCTTATTTTTGGTTTTAAGGTTAATTTAACAAGCGGCTCGCCGAGTTTCAAAAACTTTAACAACCGGCTCGCGCGAGCCGGACCGAGCCAGCTCCAGCCCACCCCTGCTACTTGATATTTGCATGCTTCTGACAGAATTACCATCATTTATTTCAGCTGCCACTAATGGTATAGTTATACCATCTACATAAACACAGCTTCAGCAATATTAATGGTAACAACTGAAATCAGAAGAAAAAAAAAAAATTTTTAGGATAGTATTTAACTTTTCCACTAAATATTGTACAAAAAGAGGATAAATATGTGTCCTAGACCTAAGTTTTTGATCATTTAATATTGTTTACTGCTGAGGTCAGTATTCTTTTTTAAATCAAGAGCTTGCTTTACACTAATATGTAAAGGAAACGTTTTATCCAAAGTGTCTTTAACTTTTTTGAATTTTCTGTAAAAAATTACTTCTGTACTTCTTGCAGAGACTAAAAGTAGAGCAATGATGTTCAACATCTAGTTCTTTTATTTTTTCTCTTTTGCTTTGTTCTTTAAGGACCACCCGTTGTTTATGGGGTTTTTCAGAAGCAAAGTGGCTTCTTTTATTGGTCAAAAGATTTTATTGAAGCCATTGATATTATTTTTCTATAAATGAATCATAATATCTACCACATTTTTTTAGTTTTTTATTCACTTTGAAATAAATGTAGCTAAAGTAGCCTTTACTTTATTTATGTTCTCATTGCTAATTTCTTCAGTTTTATTTGATTTCGTTAAGTAAATCCTTCCATAATCCTAATTTTTCCACTCTTAATTCACATATATTCAGGATAAAATCTAATCTTTTCATTATCACATTAAGTTCCTTATAATGTTTAAGTAAATAATGTTACTTATTACAAGAAATAATGTTTAAGTAAATAATGTTACTTATTACAAGAAATATTGAAGTTGTGAAGTAAAGTTATTTCAAATATGTCGTACTTATTGAATAATAAATCATTATTCAAAATAAGAAAAAAACTTTTTAAAAAACTTTTAAGTAGCATATGATGACAAAACTATGCTACTTGAAATATATTTGATATACTAAAACAAGTTATACAAGTAAAAAACTAAAATTCAAGAAATACAAATGTCAATGAGTCCATAAAAACCTTATTTTCCGCCATTTTCATTTGTTTTGATGTAATAAACTATTGTTAAAAAATGGCAGAAAACAAGATTTTTATGCGTTCACTGACATTTGTATTTCTTTAATAACTCCCTGTACCGCAGGTGACCGCAGCAATCCCTTTATATTCTACAAGTAAAAGTGTTAATCAACTGAAAAAAAAAATCTCCTTGGAACTCGGTGGAACATATATTCTACTTAGGTCGTTAGGAAAGTTCGTAGAACTCCCTATATAAAAAAAAAAAGAAGAGTTTTTTAAGTTTTATTTTATTAAATGTTCAAAAAAATGTCCATCGTTATCTATGTAAAGTTGCATCTTTTCAAGCCATTTGTTAAACGTTTCTTTATACTCTTCTTTGGGTATACTTTGAAGTAGCTTCGTTCTGAGAGCTTTTTGACTTTTGATGTCGGTATCGTCATCAAGATTTTTTCTTATCAAGTCGAATAGTCAATAATCGGATGGAGCTAAGTCAGGTGAGTATGTTGTTTGGCGAATTATTGTAATTCCAACTTGGCTTCGACAATTTGTGACGGTTTATGTCACATGGGGTCGAGCGTTAACATGGAGAAATTTGAAATTTTGAGTGCCTGTTTTAGGTCTTTGCTTATTTATTTCGCATATAAGAGATTTCATACAATTTTTTATATAATATTTGCTAGTAATGGTGTCTTTTCAACATAACCCAAATGAACAACACCTGTTGTTTTGAAGAAGATGAAGAACATGTTTTTCGGCTGAAACCTGTTGCATCTTACTATATATCTTGGACTTTCACCTTCACCGACCCAACTAGCGTTGCCGACTTGTGTCTAACTTGTCTCAAATAAAACCACGACTCATCTCCTGTAATAATAACAAATATTCTCTATGGGCCGTTTCTGAAAAGAACTAGATTTTCCTTACATGCCTCAGCTCTATTCTTGCGATTTTGATCGGTTAATTCGTGGAGTATTTAAAGTGATGTTACTTTTCTTTTTTTAAGTGCGTTGTGAATGATTTCGTTGATTTTAAAACGATTAATTGATGTCAGGGCTTCAATTATATGTTGCATGTGTTGCATGCGGATTTTCTTCAATAATGGCTCGCACACATTCAATATTCTCAGCTGCAACGTGGTTTGAGGGTGCCCTGAGCGAGGATCATCTTCGAGACACTCTCTACCATCTTTAAATAAAGTAGCCCACTTGGCAACTGTTCTATATTTTAGAGCTTGGTCACCATGAAGTAAAACCCAGTTCATCGGTTATGGCTTGTGCTGAAACTCCAAGTAGAGCACGGGTTTTAATATATGCTTGATATTCAAATTTTTCCATTTTTAAATTTTTTCTTTTAAACTTATGTAATAAAATTTAAATAACTTTTTTATTAAACATTCAAAATATTTCAACAGGTACTTAAAATGTTCATAATTAAACACAGTTTAAAATGACATGTAAATATTTAACTATTTCCTGTCTCATTGTATCTTTATAGATGAAGTTCTATGAACTTCTCTAACGACCTAAGTACCGTGGTGTGACCTTTGTTAGGCGTGACCTTTGTTAGGTGTGACCTTTGTTAAGTGTGACCTTTGTTAGGTGGCACCTAACAAAGT